>NC_064858.1:89851642-90071882 GCF_024139225.1 Suncus etruscus
AACACTAGATCCAGAAGTGCTAACACTGGTTAATATCTACACACCTAATGCAGAGCCAGCAAAATATGTACAGCAACTGCTTGCAAAACTGGAGAAACTCATGAAAAAAAAATGTGATAGTAGTCGGAGATCTTAATACTCCACTATCACCATTGGAGAGATCCACCAGACAGAAAACTAACAAAGAAATAAGAGACCTAAATGAAAAACTAGAAGAACTAGGGCTAATAGACTTATATAGGGCCCTCCACCCTCAGAAAGCAGAATACACATTCTTCTCAAGTCCAATGGAACCTTCTCCAGAACAGACTATGCCGTAGGATGCAAATCTAACCTGCATAAAATTACAAAGGTAAGGATCATTAGAAGCTCTTTGTCAGATCCCTATGCAACAGAGGTCAAAATTGACTGTAAAAAGAAGCAATGGAGAAAAATTCAACACCTGGAAATTAAACAACATGCTGCTCAAAAACAGCTGGATCAAAGAGGTACACAAGGAAGAAATAAAAAGATTCCTTGAGACAAATGACAATGAAGAAACAACTTGTCAAAACTTGTCAGACATAGCAAAAGCAGTAATCAAGGGAAACTTATAGCAATACAATCCTATTTCAGGAAAGAGGAAAATGACAAAACTAGCAGCTTAAAGGACCATCTTAATAAACTGGAACAACAGCAACAAAGAAACCCAAACACAACAAAAAGACACAAAATAATAAAAACTAGAGCAGAAATAAACAACATAGAAACTAAGAAAATAATACAGAAAATCAATGAGACCAGGAGTTGGTTTTTTTAAAGGATAAACAAGATAGACAAACCACTGGCAAGACTCACCAAAAAATGAGGGAAAACACCCAAATAAGCAGGATCACAAATGAAAGGAGAGATTACAACAGAACCCTAAGAAATACAACACATCATGAGGACATATGAACAACTATCCTCAATTAGGCTAGAGAACCCAGAGGAAAGTGACAGAGTTTTGGAAGAATACCAGCTTCCAATACTAGAAAAGGAGGATAGAAAGCCTAAACAGGCCAATCGCGTCAGAGGAAATGGAACCAGTAATTAAGAAATTCCCCAAGAACAAAAGTTCAGGTTCAGATGGTTTTTTTTTTTTTTTTTTTTTTGGTTTTTTTTTTTTTTTATTTAACACCACCCATCACCAGTGCAACATTCCCATCACCAATGTTCCAAGTCTCCCTCCTCCCCACCCGACCCCCGCCTGTACTCTAAACAGACTCTCCATTTCCCTCATACATTCTCATTATTAGGACAGTTCAAAATGTAGTTATTTATCCAACTAAACTCATCACTCTTTGTGATGAGCTTCCTGAGGTGAGCTGGAACTTCCAGCTCTTTTCTCTTTTGTGTCTGAAAGTTATTATTGCAAGAATGTCTTTCATTTTTCTTAAAACCCATAAATGTGTGAGACCATTCTGCGTTTTTCTCTCTCTCTCTGACTTATTACACTCAGCATAATAGATTCCGTGTACATCCATGTATAGGAAAATTTCATGACTTCATCTCTCCTGACAGCTGCATAATATTCCATTGTGTATATGTACCACAGTTTCTTTAGCCATTCGTCTGTTGAAGGGCATCTTGGTTGTTTCCAGAGTCTTGCTATGGTAAATAGTGCTGCAATGAATATAGGTGTAAGGAAGGGGTTTTTGTATTGTATTTTTGTGTTCCTAGGGTATATTCCTAGGAGTGGTATAGCTGGATCGTATGGGAGCTCGATTTCCAATTTTTGGAGGAATCTCCATATCGCTTTCCATAAAGGTTGAACTAGACGGCATTCCCACCAGCAGTGGATAAGAGTTCCTTTCTCCCCACATCCCCGCCAACACTGTTTATTCTCATTCTTTGTGATGTGTGCCATTCTCTGTGGTGTGAGGTGGTATCTCATCGTTGTTTTGATTTGCATCTCCCTGATGATTAGTGATGTGGAGCACTTTTTCATGTGTCTTTTGGCCATCTGTATTTCTTCTTTGTCAAAGTGTCTGTTCATTTCTTCTCCCCATTTTTTGATGGGATTAGATTTTTTTTTCTTGTAAATTTCTGTCAGTGCCTTGTATATTTTGGAGATTAGCCCCTTATCTGATGGATATTGGGTGAATAGTTTCTCCCACTCAGTGGGTGGCTCTTGTATCTTGGGCACTATTTCCTTTGAGGTGCAGAAGCTTCTCAGCTTAATATATTCCCATCTGTTAATTTCTGCTTTCACTTGCTTGGAGAGTGCAGTTTCTTCCTTGAAGATGCCTTTAGCCTCAATGTCCTGGAGTGTTTTACCTACGTATTGTTCTATATATCTTATGGTTTTGGGGCTGATATCGAGGTCTTTAATCCATTTGGATTTTACCTTCGTACATGATGTTAGCTGGGGGTCTAAGTTCAATTTTTTGCAAGTGGCTACCCAGTTTTGCCAACACCACTTGTTGAAGAGGCTTTCTTTGTTCCATTTAGGATTTTTTGCTCCTTTATCAAAAATTAGATGATTGTATGTCTGGGGAACATTCTCTGAGTATTCAAGCTTATTCCACTGATCTGAGGGCCTGTCTTTATTCCAATACCATGCTGTTTTGATAACTATTGCTTTGTAGTAAAGTTTAAAGTTGGGGAAAGTAATTCCTCCCATATTCTTTTTCCCAATGATTGCTTTAGCTATTCGAGGGTGTTTATTGTTCCAAATAAATTTCAAAAGTACCTGGTCCACTTCTTTGAAGAATGTCATGGGTATCTTTAGGGGGATCGCATTAAATCTGTACAGTGGATGTGAGGGCGATCTGGCTGCGACATCTGTCACCCCATTGATCGCCAGGGTTGATTCGGCTGATCTGGCTGGCTAGGCGGGTGTCCCCTTCCTCCCTCACCGCTCCATGTGCGTCCCTCCCGAAGCTGCGCGCTCGGTCGAAGAGGACGGCCTTCCCGGAATAGAGACGGACCGTTCTTCGGTCGAGGGTATACGAGTAGCTGCGCTCCCCTTCTAGAACCTCCAAACAAGCTCTCAAGGTTCAGATGGTTTTACAGGTGAATTCTATCAAACATTCCAAGAAGAATTACTTCCACTGATCCACTGATTCACAGGCTCTTCCAACCCATTGAAAAGACAGGAATCCTTCCCAATTTCTTCTATGAGGCTAATATCACTCTGATTCCCAAAGAGGGCAAAGATACCACCAAGAAAGAAAACTACAGACCAATCTCAGTAATGAACATAGACACAAAAATACTCAACAAAATCTTAGCGAACCGAATCCAGCACTACATCAAAAGATTATACACCATGACCAAGTGGGTTTCATCCAGGGATGCAAGGATGGTTCAACATATGCAAATCAATCAACATCATACACCACATCAATAATAAAAAAGACAAAAACCACATGATCATATCAATCGATGCAGAGAAGGCAGTTGACAAAATCCAATACCCATTTATGTTGAAAACACTAAGCAAAATAGGTCTGGAAGGAAACTTCCTCAAGATAGTTACCACTATCTATGAAAAGCCGATAGCCAACATTATCTTTAATGGTGAAAAACTGAAAACATTTCCACGAAGGTCAGGAACTAGGCAAGGAAGTCCACTCTCTCCACTCTTATTCAACATAGTCTTAGAAGTCCTAGCAATAGAAATCAGACAAGAGAAGGAAATCAAAGGAATTAAAATAGGGAAAGATGAATTCAAACTATCTCTTTTTGCAGATGACATGATGATATACATGGAAAACCCTAAGGAGTCCACAGTAAAACTCCTAGAAACAATAAACCATACAGCAAAGTGGCTGGTTACAAAGTCAATACACAAGACAGTAGCATTTCTCTATACAAATAATGAATTAGAAGAGAGAGATTAAAAATACAACTCCATTTAAAATAGTATAAAAAAACATCAAGTACCTAGGAATCAACCTTACAAGGGAAGCGAAGGACTTATTCCTGGCAAACTTCAAAACACTTCAGAAATAAATTGAAGTGGATCTTTGGAAATGGAAGAATATTCCTTGCTCATGGGTAGGTATAATCAACATAGTCAAAATGACTTATCCTACCCAAACTCCTATATAGATTTAACACAATCCCCATCCAAATTCAGACATCATTCTTTAAAGACTTAGAACAATTAATCATAAAATTCATCTGAAACCACAAAAGACCCAGGATAGCCAAACACATACTAAAAAACAGGAAGCTGGGTGGCATCTCTTTACCTAACCTGAAGCTATACTATAAAGCCATAGTGATCAAAACAGCATGGTACCTCAGACCAGTGGGTTAGAACAGAATTTCCAGACATAAGCCCCCAGATATACAGCCAACTAAAGAGCCAAGAACTTGAAATGGGACAAAGAAAGTCTTTTCAGCAAATGGTGTTAGTAAAACTGGAAAACCATCTGCAAGAAATTGAAAATTGACCCATACCTCACCCCATATACAAAAGTCAACTCAAAATGGATTAAAGACCTTGAAATCAGATCTGAATCTATAAAGTTTATTGAGGAAAAAATAGGCAGAACACTGGAAGACCTATATATCAAAAATGTCTTTGATGATATAATGCCAATGGCCAGAACCTTAGCATCAAACATAAAAAAATGGAACTACACCAAACTAAAAAGCTTCTGCATGGCAAAAGAAACCCTACTAAAGATAAGAAGACAGTTAACTGAATAGGAAAAAATCTTTGTACTCAACATGTCAGATAAAAGGCTGATATCCAGAATATATGAAGCACTCAGAAAGCTGAGCCCCCAAAAATCAAATACAGCCATAGAAAATGGGGAGATGAAATGGATAGACACTTCTCTTAGGAAGACCAAAAGATGGCTAACAAACACATGAAATCATGCTCACCTTCACTCATCATTAGGGAAATCCAAATAAAGACAACAATGAGGTATCACCTTACACCAGTGAGGATGGCTCACATCAAAAATAATGGGAACAATCTCTGTTGGCAGGGATGCGGCATGAAAGGCACTCTCAACCACTGCTGGTGGGAATGCCCCCTAGTCCAACACCTATGGAGAACAGTCTGGAGAGTGCTCAAAGAACTCAGAATTGAGCTGCCATTTGAACCAGAAATTGCTCTTCTAGGTATCTACCCCCAAGTTGGAAGGACATTCATTCCAAAGTATGTGTGCATCCCACTATTTATCACAGCACTCAGTATAAATAGCCAAGTCTTGGAATCAACCTCAATGTCCAACAACAGATGAATGGATCATTAATATGTGGTATTTATACACAATGGAATACTACATGGCAGTCAGAAATGATATAATCACAGACTTTGCAGCAACATGGATGGACCTAGAACATATTATGTTAAACGAAGTAAGCCAGAAGACGAAAGATAAACACAGAATGATAGCACTATTCTGAAGCACCTAAAACATACACCTTATATACAACTAATACTCAACAATCAACTAACAGGGTAGAAACTCCAAACATTCTAACAGTCAACATATACCGGGGAGCAGTGCCCAAAACACATGAAAGAGGAACAACACAAACACTTGACTACACATTATACCACAAGGAAACCAGCAACAGCAGAAACAGCAGCACAGAGAGAACAGGTATGTAATCAGCCTTCTACTTCAAAGGCCCATAATAATCCCTTAGGGATCATATACAGGATTACAGGTAAAGAATACCATGGGAAATCACTGATTCCAACAGAAGCATTTCATAACAATATGTTTTAATGCCTTAATATTACTATATTTAAAATAACCTCTCAGCTTTTCTGTCCACAGGCATTCTTGGATACAAAGGGTGTACAAACTAAGATGGCATCTCGGGGCTCAGTCACACGAGATACAATACCCAGTTTGCACTACGAGAATGTCCCGATAAAAGTCTTTTAACATACCCTTTATCTCTAGGTTATACTTTCTTTTAGGACTTGAAGCATATGACCATCCAGACCATGAAGCAGCAACTGTGACCTACAGACTTATACTACAGGCCCTACCCATTGAACACATTCAAGCAAACTAGCATTCCCTTGCTCTTTTCTCCTCTCTTCTCACTACTTTCTTTTTCTTATTTTCTTTTTCTCTCCTTTTCTTTTTAATTTATCTTCTCTATTCTTTCCTGCCCCTTCCATACACTTTCCCCTTTCCCCCCTTTGAAAATCCAACTATCCCTTCACCCTTCAATTCCATCCAGAATTGCCACTTCATTAAAACTCTTCACCCTCAGTTCTTAATCCATTAGGCATCAAGACTGACCTCCTACCCCAACAAACCAGTACCCAGCACCCAAGCGAAGGGACAACCAGTCAAACCCACACCTTGTCCCCTGCAAAAAAGGCAACCAAATCCCCTGCTGACTCATGCTGCGCGGTCCTCCTAACCAACCCTTCCTAACCAACCCTTCCTAACGTGGACTTGTACTTGAAACTGGATTTAGCTCTAAAAGTATCCCCAATGCAAGAATTCTTCCCAAGACCTCCCTGCCACAAATCTTTTACCAATCTCAAGAGGGTCAGGTAGTGTGATGAAAATGTGCCCAGGGACCTACACACCACAAGAAAAAGACAATTGGGAAACCTATACTTCCATCATAAGTATAAGACCTGTATTACACTACCTCTTTACCTGCTTTTCCCCAAATGTAAGGTAGTCTATTGCATCACTTTGTTACTTTAATTACTTTTTTATTTCATTTTTTAAAATCTTTTTTCTTTATATATATGTATATATACGTGAGAACATATATTTTTATTTCTATTTTTATCTTTTTTGGGTGTGTGACCTGTTTTTGTTTTCTTCTCTTTCCATCCTCAAATGCACTGGCAATATAATGTAGCACCATTTCTCCCTGAAAAGGCACACTAAAAAACAGGGAAATCTTATGTATAAAAACGAGCTCTTATCTACTCATACTTGTTTACAATACAGGGGTATCTCCCACCTTGAAAATATGTCACGTGGACCCAACTTAGACTCCAGGTAATTAGACACCAACCGTCCAGCCTTGAACCCTGGATCCCAGACATAGAAATGACACAGTTCTACACAACAGCCACAGGAAACAAATCCCATCCTGGACATCCTTAATATTGCTCGAACACCAACAAGTGCCAGCCCTAATATGAAATCCTGACAACGAGGAAAATGGGAACAACTTGACCGAAGAGCAAGTTACTCTACCTCACCAGCTAACGATAAGTCAAAATCAGAAGACTTGTCACCCTTTGGTCTATCCAAATGCGAACATCTCAATTTACAGATGACTAGCTGACAGAACCATGACCGGACTGTATGTATCCTGGGATGAATAAAAAAGCCCTAGTCTAAGGTTTGAGCTACGATCTGCACAACAACCATGATCTCAGGTTCCAGAGGTCTGTCTGAGACATTTGCAAAGGAATGGGTCTTCTGGAAACAACTATAGATGCTATCCCAGGCCCCATCCTAGGATCAGCGCAAAGACCAGGACCACCAACCACAGAAGATGGATTAAAACGACACTGTGGGAACAGAACTTCTAGAACCACAAAGAAAGACTTCATCATAAGTTCCACTCCCTGACCTGTGCAGATACCAAGATCTCTAGATACAGAGAGCTTATTTTATCACCCAGGACAGAGCATATGTTTTTCATAAACCACGAAACCACCACCAGGAGAGTAAATGAACCTGAAAGGAGTCTATAGTTAATCCATAACAATATACTTCAAGGGTGGAGAATCCCTGTATCTCTTAGGCCAAAGGAATTTCTTTTTGAATGACCCCTATATATACTGTGCATTTGCAGGAGGGAAGAAAAATAAAGTTATCTAGTTTTTGTAGATTTCTTTGTTTTGGTTTGGCTATTGAAGTTGTTGTCTCCATTTATATTTATTTATTTTCTGCTTTTCTCTCTTTTCTGTTATGTGCTCTGCCACATTTCTTTATCTCGTTACCATGGCTTTTATGTGGTGCTTATTTTTTTTTTTTTTGAGTGCTCACTGGATATTTTATTTGACATTTCTTTTTGTACTGTTGTGGTGTTTCACCTTCTTTTTCCCCTTTGTCTCTCAAACCAGGTATGAGAGCCTCTAAAAGGACTCTGCCCATTTTCGGAGTATTTGATTTTCTCCCCAGTTTGTTACTTTTCTCTTCTTCAAACAAAACCACATAACATGAACTATCTAGTCCAGCCTCCCAGTTAGAGGGGGAAATAAGGGAGGTACCAAGACCAAACAAGTGTAAGACCACTAAGTAGTAAGCTAGGCACAGAAGGGACCACTTATTCTAGCAGCAGGGGTGAGGAAAGAGGATATGGGAGGTAGGACAGGAATGGAATTGGAGGGAGGACAATTCGGTCATGGGAATTCCCCTGATTTTATGTTAATATGTACCTAAAATATTATTGTCATTGATATGTAAACCACTATGATAAAAATAAAAATTATATTAAATATAAATAAATAAATAAAAGAATAACAGATCTGTTACCTTTAATTATCATTTTAGTTTTCTTTCTTTTTGTATGATATCATAAATTTAGGAGTTGAATAAAATCTAAGAGGTAGAGTAAAGAGATTTCATTTAGTCTTGCAGGAATGAACACTGGGTTTTTTTCTTTGCTTTTCTCCTCAAGAAAAGAATGATAGTTACAATTTCTTTCATTACTGATCATTATGGTATTTTAGAGGTTGACTCCTAGACTTTATGTGCCTAAGGAAAGGAAGATTTTTTTTTAAAGGCCCATATTTATGTAGCACATTAAAGTTCAAGAATTTAAGGAAATGATTCTAAAATTTGTATCAATCTAGAAAACTGAAAATAAGTAACAAAAATAATTTCTCTTGTAAAAGTGATGGCCTATATATCACATGAAAAATAGAGTTCCAAAGGTTAAATCTGATATGGAAGTAAAGGAAATAATGAACAATGCTGATAATTTTAATTTTTTCTCATCTTTATATGTGTGTTTATTATGATACTTAGTTTTTATAAATTATTAAAATGTTTATCAACTGTGATTCTTATAAAATAGATTGGTTAGTGTTTATTATACAATATATTGTTGTTGTAATCAAACTTTCAGACATCGAATATAGAATATACAGGTGACTTTAGATAGATAAAAAATGAGCATGATAAAAACTTAAAGATTTGATTCCAGGATATCACATCTATAATTGAATATGCAGTGAATACATATTAAAGGATTATGAAAAATATGTGTCAAAATATGTGAAGAGGATAGATTTAGAATTGAACATCTGTTTGATATAGATGATGCATGAATAACATCAATTAAATTTAACTTCTTTAGGTCAGAATAATAGTAAAATGGGTAAAGTGTTTGTCTTGCATGCAGCTGATCCATGTTTGACGCCCAAAACACCTTATGATTTTCTGTCAGGAGTGAGCCCCGAGTGCAGGGCCAGGGGTAACTCCTGAGTGCAACTAGGTGTGACTGATATTCCTCCATTAAGAAATAAATAAAATAAATAGCTCATTTGATTTTCCTAACACTTAGTAAAGTTTTAAAAAGGAGGTTAAATATTTATATCAATATTATTAAAGGGAAAAGTTTTAGTCTGTTAGCTGAAACCATAAATTGTAAAAGAAATAAACAGTAGTGAAAAATCAACACACAAAGCATCAGGGATAAAAGAAACTGATCTATGAAAAACTAAAAAATGTAGTTTTCATGAGCTTCACCCAACTCTACTCAGAGATTAATCCTGGGTCTGTAGTTAAGGGTTCAAGAGACTATATGTGGTCCCTGGTATTCCGTCCAGGTTGTTTAGGTATAAGGCAAGTATTCTATGTCTCTAGACCCAGGGGCAAATTTTAAGGAGAAATATCTTTAGCCGGACTTTTTGACTATTTCAATTTATAGTTTCCATTATATAAGAGAGATAGAATTAAAGATATTGAACAATAGAATTCATTGTATAGATTAGATGCCATTAGAGTAAAGCAGTAGATTGGGGCTACAATTTTCACAATAGCAGAGGGGAGCAGAGTGGAGAAAATAAAAACTACAGACAACAAAAATCATATATATCATAACCCTAATACATATATTGTAATGTTAATCCAGAAGTATGTACATAAAATATAGTGTGACAAATAACTTAATTTCAATAATTAAGACAAATCAAATAATTAAAAAGGGATCACTATATTTTAGCATGTAAACAATAAAGAAGAAAACCATGTGGCCATATTCCTGTGTAAACTACTAGGTTTGGTAATAGGTATATTGCTTCATTTACACATTTGTGGATTAGTGAAATGGCCAATGACTAGATCTGTATACTATATACTGTATACTATACCTATTAGGTATACAGGGAGACAAGTGCATTTCTTACTTGATTAACTTTTCCCTCATAAATGGGTACCCCAAATTTGACTATCAGATTCTTTCGAGAAGGCCTCATAACATTAGTACTGAAAACATTTGAATTTGCACTTCAAGTCTCTGCATTTGGGAGCAAAACGATCAGACAATTAACTAAGAACAGTTGTCAGGAGAAAGGAAGTTGTAAGTTGTTATCAGTCAACATTCAGCATATTAATTAGATACTAATTGATTAAAATGTAACACATTATGGATTGGATTTATTCATAAAGTATTGAAGGTTTAAAATATAATGGTACATAAAGTTGGCAATTATTGGAGAAAATACTATCGATTGTGTTATTTAAATAAATGGTATTATATGTGTCAAGTACATATGACAAGATATATTCAAATTAACAGTAAACACAATTTACATACTTTTTTCTTCACCTCACTTTGTGTGGGGTTTCTCAGTGATACACAGGTGTTTTTCCCAGTGGTTACTGTGTGGTCACTCCTAGCAGAGCTAGTAGGACTATTCAATATCAAGAATTAATCCTGGATCTCATGCATGCAAAACATATAATGCAGCCTTTTCTGTTATGGCTGAAACCTCTACCCAGAAATATATTTTGCATATTACACAGATGTACTAATATATATATATATATATATATATATATATATATATATATATATATATATATATATATATGAAACACAAAACGAACACCATACTATGCACAAATTATAATAGTATAAAATAAATTTTTACTTTGTGGGAAGAGTTTATTTTCTCCATGAAAGCAAAAGTTTAATGGTAAGTCCAATTATATTACTGATTATTTTTTTTATAAATCTCTTTGTTCGAAACACTATGTTCGACAGGGTTGCTTACAGTATAGTTATTTCTGTCATTCAATGATCCAACACTACTTCCACCAACATTGTAAGATCCCTCCACCATTGTCCCAAGGATCCTACATCCGTCTCAAGGCTGCCTCTTGAAGGTGCTTACACATTCTTTAATTAATATTTCTGGTTACAACTAAATCAAAAGAAAATTGTAAAAATTTTCATATCTTGCAATGAGTCATCATATCACTAAATGAAGTTAGTGTATAAACATATATAAGCTAGTATTAAATACTATGATGTTTAATGCTATTTAATTTTGTTTGTTGATCTTAGAAGGTGTCTATGGTAATTTCACATTATTTTGTTGTTTTTCTACTAAAATACTAGTCTTAAAACTATGGAGGTGTCACACAACCACTTTTATGTCAGGACTTTGAGAACCTGTGGAGTTGGGCTGAAGAGCTCATCTGGTGGCAACTTGAATATTGGGCATGGCTGGTGGGACCCTGGCAGAACAGAGGTACAGAGGGGGACGGTCCACCCTGGCTCCAAAGAATCTCAGGATGGTAGCCACTCACTGGGATACCTGGAGTTTTTGGCTAGTAGGTGTACCTGCAGAGATTAGTGGAAAGACCTTGAAGTTGTGAATCAATCAATCAATCAGAGTTGGTGAAGCAACTTGGTGTGTCTCAGTGTTTTGAGATATAGGAGAGTCTAGGTTATTGATTTGTGTTGTTAATTTTTTCATTCAAATTATTTTTTAAATGCATGTATATATCTTACTAACCAATTAACAGTCACAATCTAAACAAAAAGTGGAAATAACTAAATCATGAATAAAAATCAGTAACAAAGTTAAATATGTAATTTGTTCATATGTATTTATCATAATAATTATATATTTAAAATATTAAAATTAGTTTAAATAATTAAGACATAATATTTATATTTCATAAAAATTGCTTAATTTTAGCTACTTTTAGGATTGTAATAAGACTTTTGATTTAAAAAATAAGAGATCACTAGAAATGAAAATCATTTAAGTAATGAATGTTTTGAACAATTTATTATTTTGTTTGTTTTTTTTTTTTTTTGGGACCACATCCAGTGACGCTCAGGGGTTACTCCTGGATATGTGCTCAGAAATCGCTCCTGGCTTGGGGTACCATATGGCATGCCGAGGGATCAAAGCGTGTTCATCCTAAGCTAGCCCCACTGCTCCACGTGAAACAGTTAACTTTTAAATGACTTGAGACTGTATTGTTCTATGATGGATGTTTCAAAGGTGAAAAATTCAGGTGTTAATTCTCATTATCACCAATGCTTGCAATTTTTTTGTTTTGTTTTGTTTTGTTTTGGGGGGGGTCACACCCGGCAGTGTTCAGGGGCTATCCTTGGCTTTATGCTCAGAAATCGCCCCTGGCAGGCTCATGGACCATATGGGATGCCAGCATTTGAACCACCGACCTTCTGCATGCAAGGCAAATGCCTTCCTCCATGCTATCTCTCCAACCCAGCAATTTTAATACTATTCTAACATTACTTCTCTATTACACACATAGGCTATTTTCTACACTATGATGATATTTCATAGAAATGCTTTTGGGAAAAAAGATTTTTGAGCACTTTTATAAATTTTAAGCAAAATCTGTGTTGACTGAGAAACAAAACATAGATAAAATAATTTCTCACTTATAAGTATGAAATTTTGGTTAACGGAACCAACCTTTAGCTACCCTGGAAAAAAATTTTAAGTCAAATAAAAGTCATACATTTCTATCTAATGCCAGTAAGGGTATCTTTATCCCTTAATTTTAGAAAACAAGTCATTTAAAATCCCCTTAGAAGAACAATGCCCTTTCTATGATTGTTCTACATTCCTGGCGTCTGGCAATTTCACGGCTACTGCTGATTTGATCTCCTGTTTTGCTAACTTAATTGAATTTAGGAAACACTGTATTTCACTTGTGCTGGCCTGCCTATACCTAGTGAGATTCAGGCTTTTATTTAATTTCCTAACCAACAAACTACTCACATACTATTACTTTGAACTAGGCATTTTAGAAAATGTTTGGAAAATAAAGTTAAATATCCTAACTCTGATAAAAGTTTTATCCTCTTAGAGCTATAAAACTTGATGTGATGCCCCAAATACTCCTCAATTGGTCCTCTCACCACACATACACATATATATTACTTAAGTTATTTAAGTGTTTCTATGTATGTTTTTGATACTTTTCTAAACAAAAACATTTCAAAGTGATTAATGGCTCATATCTTTTCTGGTCTTGAGCTTTTTTGTGTGGGGACTGCGTTAGAGGTGGGCCACAACTGGCTTTGCCCAGGGTTTATAAATAATTTCTCACACCTCAATTTTGGGATTAGGGATATGGGTCTGGAACCCTCTGCAGGAAATAATTCAAGCCAAGATGGAAAGTTGAAATGGGTCAAGGGATCTTTCCACCACGAGAAGCAGAGATCTACCTGAGCAGAGGTCTTCATTGGGAAGAATAGGACCAGTCCCATGGATGGAGAGTTGGGGTAGAAAGCCTATCCAGAGGTTCTTTTCACCCAGATCAGATAACTATATAATAGAAGAAGCCGTCTTCGATAAGGTTGAAAGCCAGTTAATCCAACAGAGTTTACTACCCATTCTGTTCTCAGGGATCACCTGCCTGGGTAATAGGTCATCATGCAAAGGCAAGTGCATTATCCATTGTACTATCTTTCTCTGATTTGACTCCAATATTCTCACTTTGGTAAAGTATATAGAACTGAAAAGATCATGCTTGGTAGGTATCATTTTCCCTTAAAAAATACACTCAATTTTATCATAGAAAAAAGTCACAAAATTTTTCTTTCTAGTTTTCAGTTGAATATATTTGCTATTCTATGTACTAACTCCTCAATAGCAGAGGAAATCTTCATTAATATTAACCCTCAAAATTGAAGTTTCTTTATAAAGTATAGTATATACTATTGTACAGTGATTTGATAATTTACATTAGAAGGAAATAATGGACTTAAGATGAGTAATAGGGTTACTTTTGAAGGAAAGTGGACACTATGTTTATGGAATAATTTATTGGAACAATCTTTTAGACATAACAAGTAAAATTAACAATAGTGTGATCATGGCATCTCAATAACATCAACTAAATAAGGAAAAATTTAAGAAATAAATGTTTAATATAAAAATAACCATATGTATATGAAATAGCTAAATTTGTATCTTATATTTAATATAACATTTGAATTAAAATTTAAAGAAATGCCTAGATAAATGAATATTCAAAAATGTTAATATAATCTAAAAATTTTATCTTAATTATCTGATATTTTTATTTTATCTTTTTTGTTTGTTTATCAAATCTAGGACCTTGAACATAAATGGCAAGTATTCTACATCAGAGATTTGTCCTTGGACCTAGCATTTAAAATTATTGAGCCACAATAGAAATATTTATATTGTTTTAAACTAATAAAAAGAGGCCGGAGAAATAGCATGGAGGTAAAGCATTTGCCTTACATTCAGAAGGTTGATAGTTCAAATCCAGCATCCCATATGGTCCCCTGAGCCTGCCAGGAGCAATTTCTGAGCATAGAGCCAGGAGTAACCTCTGAGAGCTGCCAGGTGTGACCCCCCCAAAAAATAAACTAATAAAGAAAAATTAACATTGTAAGTAAATATGTGTATGTGAAAATGGAAATTTATATATTATAGTCCTATTACAAAAATGATAGACAAATAATGATGCATTTTTATGAGAACTATACAGAAATATCAAAGGTAGGAGCAGAATCCTGATCCTTCTCCATTCATTAAGGGCCTTTCATATTTTTTATAGTTTATTATTTCACTTATTAAAACTAGAAAATTTATATTATTTGAAATATTTAATAAAACCTATGAATGTATATGTTCAGCAATATGCATGTCTTGACTTTTGGTTTTTTTTTTTTTTTTGGTTTTTTGGGCCACACCCGTTTGATGCTCAGGGGTTACTCCTGGCTAAGCACTCAGAAATTGCCCCTGGCTTGGGGACCATATGAAACGCTGGGGGATAGAACCATGGTACTTCCTGCTTGCAAGGCAGACACCTTACCTCTAGCGCCACCTCACCGGCTCCGCATGTCTTGACTTTTCAATTTGACTGTAATTATGAAAAATACTGTAGACTGGTAACTTAACAAAACCTTTTTTTAAATTTTTATTTAAACATCTTGATTACAAACATAATTGTAGTTAGGTTTTAATCATATAAAGAATACCCACCTTCACCAGGGCAACATTTCCACCAATAATGCCCCAAATCTCTCTCCTCTTCACCCACCCTGCCTGTATTGGAAACAGGCTTTCTACTTCCCTCATTCAGTCACATTGTTATGATAGTTATCAGTGTAGTTATTTCTCTAACTGCACTCACCACTCTTTGTGGTGAGCTTCATATCATGAACTGGACCTTCCAGTCCTCATCTTATAGTCTCTGAGAATCATTACAAAAATGTCTTATTTTTCTTAAAACCCAGAGATTAGTGATACTATTCTGTGCTATCTCTCTCCCTCTGACTTATTTCACTCAGCATAGTAAATTCCATGTACATCCATGCATAGAAAAATTTCATGACTTCATCTTTCCTGACGGTTGCATAATATTCCACTGTGTATATATACCACAGTTTCTTTATCCATTTATCTGTTTCCAGTCTGTTTATTGTAAATAACACTGCTATGAACATGGGTGTGAGGAAGGGATCTTTTAATTGTATTTTTGTGTTCCGAGGGTATATCCATAGGAGTGGTATAGCTGGATCATATGGGAGCTCAATTTCCAGGATTTTTCTTTAGAAATCTCCATATTGTTTTTCATAAAGGCTGGACTAGATGGCATTTCCACCAGCAGTGAATGAGAGTTCCTTTCTCTCCACATTCCCTCCAGCACCGTTCTTATTCTTTGTGATATGTGCCAGTCTTTGTGATGTGAGATGGTACCTCATTGCAGTTTTTATTTGTATCTCCCTGATGATTAGTGATGTGGAGCATTTTTTCATGTACCTTTTGGCTATTTGTATTTCTTCTTTAAGAAAGTGTCTGTTCATTACTTCTTCCCATTTTTTGATGGGGTTAGATGTTATTTTTTCTTGTTAAGTTCTGTCAGTAATTTGTATATTAACCTCTTATCTGATGGGTATTGGACAAATAGTTTTTCCCATTATGTGGGTGGGTTTTGTATCGTAGGCATCATTTATTTTGAGGTGCAGAAGCTTCCCAGCTTAATATAGTCCCATCTGTTTATCTCTGCTTCCACTTGTTTGGAGAGTGCTGTTTTCTCCTTAAAGATGCCCCTAGACTCAATATTATGGAGTATTATACCTACATGTTTTTCTATATAAATTATAGTTTCAGGTCTGATATCTCCATCTATCACTATGCACAAAGGTCAAATCCAAATGGATTAAAGACCATAATAACCAAAGCTTCTTAAGCTTTCTCTTTCACATTGTCTTTTCCCTTGAGAAATGCAACACAAACTAGCACTGCCAGACTGCCTTGAATTAATTATGTAGTTGATTCTGTAATCACTTTTATTACAGTGTGTTCACAGCACTCTTACTGTTGCTATCTTCTTAATTATGTGATCCATATCGGTAGAGACCTACAATTCAAGTAGCTAAGTTTAAGCAATAATGTTTTCACCATTTGAAGGATAGGAACTCCAAGATGAATATACTGGTTTATACAGTAAACAGTGATATATTTTCTTTCACTGTGTATTCAAAAGGAAGAACTATTTTTAAGGCAATGTTACTCAACATTTTACAAACAATGGCCCCTTCTGACTTGGTTTTTTTCTAGTATACCATACCTTTTCTGGTTGGCTTAATAAATCCTTACAGGGCTCCCTTATTTACATAATTTTTTTCTTCGGTCCACTTAGAAAATTAAGAGGATGATGACCCTAGTTTGCAAAAGCTTCTATAAAAGTGTCTCTTTTAACATTTTTTATTATTATTCTTTTTACTGTGGGGATGGTTTACCCCTGGCTTTTAGCTCAGAGATAATTCTCGTGAGGCTTAAGAAGTATTAAGTACATACATGCTGTGCAAAAACAAAGATCTCCAATTACAGATTTTTGTCAGCCACATCTTAGGAGAATATTTCTTAGCATCAGAAAAGGAACTTGGGGTTTGTCAATGAGCCTGTCAATAGCCTGCAATCCTTCTAAGATAACATACTTAAAGAGTGGAGAAACCCAGTATGTTTTAGGCCAAGAGAATTCATTTCTAATATTCCCAGTACTTACTGTGCTTATGTAATAACAATAACAAAAATAATAAAAGACACAAAACCATGTCACACACTCCTTCTTCCCTTTCTTCTTCTTTCTTCTTTCTTTTTCTTTCTTTCTTTCTTTCTTCTTTCTTTCTTTCTTTCTTTCTTTCTTTCTTTCTTCTTTCTTCTTCTTTCTTTCTTTCTTTCTCTTTCATTCTTTCTTCCTTTCTTTTTCTTTCTTCTTCTTCCTTCCTTCTTTCTTTCTTTATTTCTCCTTACTTTCTTTCTTCCTTTCTTCTCTGCTTCCTTCCTTCCTTCCTTCCTTCCTTCCTTCCTTCCTTCCTTCCTTCCTTCCTTCCTTTCTTTCTTTCTTTTTCTTTCTTCTTTCTTTCTTTCTTTCTTCTTTTCTTTCTCTCTTCCTTCCTTCCTTCCTTCCTTCCTTTCTTCCTTTCTTTCTTTCTTTCTTTCTTTCTTTCTTTCTTTCTTTCTTTCTTTCTTTCTCTTTCTTCTTTCCTTCCTTTTCTTTCTTTCTTTCTTTTCTTTCTTTCTTTCTTTCTTTCTTTCTTTCTTCCTTCCTTCTTCCTTTCTTCTTTCTTTCTTTTTTTTCTTCTTCCTTTCTTCTTCTCTCTCTCTTTCTCTTCTTTTTTCTTTCTCTTTCTCTCTCTCTTTCTTTCTTTTTTCTTTCTTTTCCCTTTTCTTTCTTTTTTATTTCTTTCTTTCTTTCTTTCTTTCTTTCTTCTTTCTTTCTTTTTCTTTCTTTCTTTCTTTCTTTCTTTCTTCTTTCTTTCTTTCTTTCCTTTCTTCTCTTTCTTTTTTCTTCCTTTCTTTCCTTTCCTTCCTTCCTTCCTTCCTTCCTTTCCTTTCCTTCTTTCTTTCTTTCTTTCTTTCTTCTTTCTTTCTTTCTTTCTTTCTTTTTTCTTTCTTTCTTTCTTTCTTCTTTCTTTCTTCTTTCTTTCTTCCTTCCTTCCTTCCTTCCTTTCTTCTTTCTTTCTTTTTTTTCTTTCTTTCCTTTCTTTCTTCTCTCTTTCTCTCTCTTTCTCTCTTTTTTTCTTTTTCTTCTTTTCTTTCTTCTTTCTTTCTTTCTTTCTTTCTTTCTTTCTTTCTTTCTTTCTTTCTTTCTTTCTTTCTTTCTTTCTTTCTTCTTTCTTTCTTTCTCCTTCTTCTTCCTTCCTTCCTTCCTTCCTTCCTTCCTTCCTTCCTCCTTCCTTCCTTCCTTCCTTCCTTCCTTCCTTCCTTCCTTCCTTCCTTCCTTTCTTCTTTCTTCTTTCTTTCTTTCTTTCTTTCTTTCTTCTTTCTTCTCTTTCTTTCTTTCTTTCTTTTTCTTCTTTCTTTCTTTCTTTCTCTTTCTTTCTTTCATTTTCTTTCTTTCTTTCTTTTTCTTTCTTTCTTTCTTTCTCTCTTTCTTTCTTTCTATTGTAACCAATGTGAATTACAAATCTTCCACAGATATATTTAAGGAACAAAGTGACAGTGAATTAGGGCCTTCCAGCACCAATGTTGTCCTTCCTCCACCCCTTTTCCCAGCATGCATCCCATGCTCCCTGGACTGTTAACGTAGCCTTTCCCTTTTGTACATATCTTTATGTAGATGGGTATCTTGATTCTGTTGTTGATGACTTTGAGTTTGGTGTTTAGGTCTAATTATATTTTATTTTTATTAAACATTCATAAGACTGTTTGCTCCTTGTATTATCCACTTTTTAATTTTTATTCCCTCCATTTATGAGGTAAACAGGAGATTCAAGCCCTGTGGCTCTGTTTGGAAAAAGGAAGAAAATTGCTGGGAGAATTCCGTCTAGGAGCTATCAATAACAATTTAAAAGGAGAAAAAAGAATGAAAAAGAGGGGAAAAAAGAAAACAACTCGGCACAAACAAGAACCACTACAGCTGGTGGGAATGCCATCTAGTCCAACCTTTATGGAAAGCAATATGGAGATTCCTCCAAAAACTGGAAATTGAGATCCCATCCAATCCAGCTATACCACTCCTAGGAATATACCCTAAGAAAACAAAAATACTATGCAAAAATCTCTTCCTTACACTATATTCATTGCAGCACTATTTACCATAGCAAGACTCTGGAAACAACCAAGATGCCCTTCAACAGATGACTGGCTAAAGAAACTGTGGTACATATACACAATGAAATATTATGCAGCTGTCAGGAGAGATGAAATCATGAAATTTTCCTCTACATAAATGTACATAGAATCTATTATGCTGAGTGAAATAAATCAGAGCGTGAGATAGACACAGAATAGTCTCACTCATTTATGGGTTTTAAGAAAAATGAAAGACATTCTTGCAATAATTTTCAGAGACAAAAGAGAGGAGGGGTGGAAGTTTCAGCTCACTTCATGAAGCTCACCACAAAGCTTCCTTTGTGGAAGGAAGAGAGAAGAAAGAAAAGAAAAGAGAAGAAAGAAAAAAAGAAAAGAAAAGAAAAGAAAAGAAAAGAAAAGAAAAGAAAAGAAAAGAAAAGAAAAGAAAAGAAAAGAAAAGAAAAGAAAAGAAAAGAAAAGAAAGAAAGAAATGGGAAGGACCCGAGTTCAATCCCTGGTATCATATATAGTTCCTGGAACCTGCCAGAAGTGATATCTGAGCTCAGAGCCAGGAGTAACTCCTGAGTTTTGTCTGGTGTCGCCTCAAACCCAACCCACCCACCTAAACCCAATTGGTTCAGAGGAAATACAGCATAACACAACTTGTATGTTAATAATGCCATTTCTAAATAATTATGATTTTTAAACTGTTACATATCAGTGAAGTGCAAGTCTTCTAGAATCACACTGTTCTCAAACACATGAAAAGACTGTGTTCATTCTTGCATTGCAACAATCGCAGCAACATCAATAAACTTACATTAAACAATAGAGCCACTTGAATTGATCTCAGTATACACTATCTTTATGAAAATAGTGAAGTGATGAATAAATAATTAAGACATTTATCTTTACTTATTATATTGACAGTTTTTAAATGTTGGTAATAGTCAACAGTTTCAAGTATTTTACAGGTGAGAATGTAAAAATTATATTAATGAAGGATAAATAATTGAAGGTGAAAGTAAAATATTTGTTTTAAACAATGTTTATCACTTTACTCTCTTTTTGATTTGTTCTTTTAGGCCGCTCTGTTGATGCTCAGGTCTTATTCCTGGCTCTATACACAGCAATCACTCCTGGCAGGGGTGAGGGGATTATTATATTTGGTGCTGGTGATTAAATACAGATCTGTTGCTCTCCTTTTGTACTATCTCTCCAGTCCTTCACTTTACTATTTTTTTTTGGGGGGGGCATCGTTTGAGCTCAGGAATTACTCCTGGCTCTTCGTTCAAAAGTCACTCCTATCAGGCTCAGGAGACCATATTTGTTGTGGGGGGATTGAATCCAGGTTGGTCACTTGCAAGGCATACACCATAACTGCTGCTCTATTGCTTAGGCCCCTCTTCACTTTACATTTTTATGCTATATTTAAAACTATGTTCAATATATTCTTTTTATTAATATGTATCGCTACTTTAGCATTTATAATACATTATAAATTTCTACATTAAGCACTGACAATTTTATCTCTGCAATCCTTAAGATATTCTTTGTGTCTTGTTTTTTTATTTCACAGATATTTTCAACATATATATTCCTCATGTAAGTGACATTGTACATTTCTCCCTATGACTCATCTTGCTTAGTTGGTGAATACAATATTTTCAAGGTAAATAATGTCATTGCAAATGACATGTTGTCATTTTTTCTCTTGTCTCTAGAAATTCAGTGTATATTTATACCAGATGTATTTTATTAATTTACTCATTTTGGGGCATTTTTGCTTATTTGTAACTTGAACAAGGTGAGCAGTTCTGTGGCAAAGATGATGAAAAGATAATATTTAGTTTACTATCTGATTTTGTTTGGGTATATTTTGAGAAATGAAATTGCTAGGTAGTATACACTTCAATTTAATACATTTTCTCCATTAATTAAACAATTGGGATTGAAACACAGATTTGTTTAATTATAAAATGTACTTTTATTGCATTCACTATAGGAATTTTATATTCTTTTCATGGAATAATATAAACTCATAGTTTAAAAATATTGTACAGATGCATTTGAAGTTAATTTAAAATCATTTTAAGAGAGAAAGAGATGGCTCAGATGACTGGTGTAATTTTTTTTTTTTTTTTTTGCAAAATGAGTGGCCTTGGTTTAATTCCTGACACTGTATTATTTTTTTGTACACTGACTAGAGTGACCTCTTAGTACTTGGCCTTGAGTAGTCTGATTACCATCAGGTGTGATTTGTGATTTTCACCCTTCCAAATATAATTAATTAGCTGTTTGAATAGCATGCAAAAGGTTTTGTTTACTGTATAGCTAAATATAAAAAATTGTTATAACTTCCATATGTACTCTGAGACTACCTCAGTAATATAACAAGTTCAAGAATAATTCACTATCTGGCATAATGCCAATTCACATGCAACGCGTGGTAGAAACATTTTACTGAGAACACTTCCTGATGCACAAAAATTAGAGCTGTCTGTATTGATTTATATCTGGATTCCATGTTCATCACATTTTAATTTCTACATACTGTCAGAAACTTAATTTAGATCTTCCCAGGAAAATACATTCTAACTTTGGATTCATTTAAATTGTTTTTGTTTTAAAACTACCCAGCTCAATTTCCTTTGCTTTTCTTGAAGTTATTTATGGTGTTTGACTTTGAATTTCTATGATAAATAAAGCAAGAGATATCAGATGGGTTATCAGTACAATTCTTTTATTTAAAATATGAATTGTAAGTTTTATTTTATGGAATAACTTTCCTTGGTATTTTATGAGAATACAGATAATGTATTTAATGTTGCTTTAATATCTAATAACTTGTACACAATTATGTTCCTGGTAATAAGTCTGATGCAGCTTTGTTTATTTTTGACCATAGTATTATTTTTTATATTTTTCTACCCTGTTTTGAATAACAGGAAAACATATAAACCACTCCACCTCTGGCAATAAATCTTTAAACAAGAGAAATTCACACACTTACATAGGTGATTTTGTCCTTGAACATTTATTGCTCTCTATGATCCTGCTTATTCTAGAATATCAGACAGTGTAGAACACAGTAAACTTACATTTTAGTCATATTGAGTAGTTGATAATCAGAAAACTCTTCAACAAAAGCTCAGGGCTGGTTTGATTATAGAGAGGCTGTGTGTTTGCCTTTCATATGGGTTCTATTCTTTATACCACATATGCTTGCCTATGCATTCCAGGAGTCATCGCTGAGTCTGAATCAGGAGTAATTCGTGAGCACAGCTAAGTTCACCCTATGAACTTCCAAAATATAGTTCTAAAGCTTTATCTTTACATTATTTAGTATTTCTATCATGCAAGTGATCTTGTTCAGCACCTGGAATGGAAATAGAAAAGATATACTTATTTTCAGTCTATTTTTATGAGTCATGTACAATCTGTTTTCAGGTTTTCAAAGGAGCAAAAGGCAATTACATTATGAAAAAATGAACCACAAATATGGGAGGTAATGATGATTCTATGGACTTAAATCATGTTGCAAAATGTAGTGTTGGATTAACTTTATATTCTCACCTTTTTCATCTTTATAAAATTACTAAGTAGTTTCTGTTTTAACATAGTTCTTTCTATATATTAAAATAATTGGCCATCAATAAATCCAAGTTTTGCATTTTATTGTAATTTTACTTCTAGTGCTAAAATATGCCTATCCCTATGAAATAATTTAATGACCCCCACACATGTTTATAAAAAAAGTATCTTAATACTTGATCATTTTTGTCTGAAGAAATGAAATTTGTAAATCTCTACTCAAACGACCTCTGTTATGATGATACACTTTTAAGTTATACCTTTTCACAGCTATTTACTCTACTGACCTTCATGAACATCACCTTAGTGCTTAGCAATTCTATTTACTTCAAGAAATCTCTAAGCATTTTTGAAAGGTATATTGTGCTATACAAGAAGCAGACCTAAAGGGAAAAGATAAAATTCCTTTATTTGGATGTCTCAAAGACTAGAAACATAAAATCTCCCCAAAAAATGTAATTTTAAGATAAATCAGCTGCAGCTGTAATGAACACCTGAGACCTATAACTACTAAGTTGTGAAAGTTATGATCTGCTCTTATAAGAATGTGAAAAATATGACTTTCTTTGCATAAACTACCTTGTAGTTAGTTGACATATGCTAGGGAAAAAGTAAAAATTTCTACTCTTTGATGACTGACCATTTAAAAAATATATATTTTTAATTATAAAACTGCCTACTAAAAGATCCCTGGAATTGATCATTATATTAAATTACATTAAATTTAGACCTCAAATATATATATATATATATATATATATATATAATAAATTTGGGCTCAAATATAATCATTTTAATAAATGTGTATTAACAGTTTTGTGTGCAATATTCATGCTTTGTTAGGTACAATTTATTTTCAAAATTCAGTTGTGTATATTTTATTCTGGATTTTATTTTGTTTTTGTCAAGTCCATTGGTTTAGTCTTTGGTCAAGTACAAGAAAATGTACAAATTTAAGGTTTTTATTGTATTAATTGCTACCCTAGTCCTTGCTACTCACCCTTTGATGGCCTTGGAGCTTTCCTGACCAGAAATACATTAGAGCTTATACTGGATGAAATAACAGACAATTTTGTGGCTAGAATAGATAGAAGAGACATACAGAGTTTCCTTACCCAAGCATGACTTTAAGAAATGGTTTCTAATTAAAAAAAAAAAAAAAAACTAGGTAGAGACACTGGCCTGATATAATCTTAATCTCCTTTTTCAAAAAGTTCTATCATTTCTGAATGCTTCTTGTTCTAACTAATAACATCAAATCACAACAATGTTTTAGATATGATGATCTCAACAACTACATGGTTTTGTAAGGTTTTTGGATAGGTTTTTGGACATACTTCAGATAAGCAATTTATGCTAAGGTATCTGCAAGCTTCTACAGTATCTTCTTCAGTAGCTGCAACCCAGTAAATAGTAATTTGTAAATTGCTTAACAGCACACAGATAAGACAAAATTAGGTATTCAATTCTAGATCATATGGCTCTGGACCTTGTTTACAAATTTTGCAGTACATCATACTGACCATGTATTATGTCACTAATACAGCTGTTATTTTACATATTCACTTTTTTATAGCAAGAACTCAAAAAATATTCATTAAATAAAATAACCCTTATTATAAAAAACTGAGACATATATAGTACATACATATTTATTTACATACTATAGGTAAGTATTTTATATATAGAATAGAAAAATTTATGCATATATAACTGCAAGTGGTATCTAAAGTAGATCATATCAATGTAATGAAAGTCTATATAGACTATATAGATATTCCAATATAGGGAGGTGATCAGTAAAATTGTTATTGACTGCCATTTCAAACTTGAATATAGAGTAGAATTTTATTTCCTGAGATGTTAGGAAAATTACAAGTTACAAGTAACTTAATGCATCTGGAAGAATATGAATATTTATATTTAAATTTTAAAAAACTTTCATTGCAAAATAAGTTCATTAAGCCAAAAACAGATAAACAAGGGTTGTACTTGTTGTTAAGTTGAAGCAGCTCAAGTATTCATTGTGAAGGGAATATTTTGTTCTGAATACTTAAGGGCTCAGGAAATTCATAATGGGCAATGATAATACGTTACTGTATCATTTCAACTTGGAATTGCAGAATGACTAATCAAATTCAATATTTGTAGAATGGAGAATGCTAGAACTTTGAATTCCTGTTTTCTTACAGATATTTTCTTAAAATTTGTTTAAGTTTCCTTAATTATCAATAAAATTACTCTAAGATAATACATTTAATAACTTAATAAAATACAATTTAATTATGTAAAATATTGTTTATCAATATTACTCGACACCATCATCATTCAACATTTAAGTGATTAGGTATTTAATTTATCCATTAAATTTTTTTTTTGCCTTTTTGGGCCACAGCCAGTGACACTCCGGGTTACTATTGTCTTTGCGCCCAGAAATTGCTCCTAGCTTAGGGGACCATATGGGAAGCCGGGGATCAAACCAAGGTCTGTCCTGGAGCAGCCGCATCAAGGCTAATGCCCTACTGCTTGTGCCACTGCTCAAGCCCCTATCTAGTAACAGTTTTTTTAAATTTTTGTTCTTGTGAAAGCACAGAGATACTCAGGGATGACTCTTGGCTTGGTACTCAGAAATCATTTTGTCCATGTTTGGGGTCCTATATTGGATGCTGTGTACTGAATCCAGTTGGGCCACATGCAAATCAAATGATTGATCCACTGTCCATTCATTTTTTCTTTATTTAAACACTGTCATATCAAAGTTGTTCATGATTGAATTCCAGTATTACAATGTACACCATAGTTTCCTTTATGTACCTCATTGCTTCAAATATGATATCAAGGTCTTTAATCCATTTTTTTAAATTATCTTTTCTTGTGCATAGTGTTAAAAAGTGATCTGAGTTCAGTTTCTTGCCTATAGCTGACTAGCTTTCTCTATACAACTTGTTGAAGAGGCATTCCTCATTCTACTTTGTATTTTTTCCTTGTATCAAAGATTAATTGCCTTACTGCTCTGTGCCACTGCTCTGGCCCCATTATTTGCATATTGATTTTGTAGCCTTACACTTTACTACACAACTATATTTTTTATTTTGGTCAAACTGAATTACAAATCTTTCACAGTAATATTTAAGGCACATACTAATAATAAGGGGCATTCCACCACCATTGTTGTCTTCCCTCCACTCCTGTTCCAGCATGCATCCCACTTCCTTCTTCTCTATGCCCCATAATGCTAGTGCAACTGTTCCCCCATGTACAGCTTGATGTAGATTGGGTATAATTTTTTTTTGTTGTACAACTCTATTTTTGAAAAAACGTTTGGTAGAATAGTTACGATTTTTTAGATACAGTATCATGTCATTGCAAACATTGAGAGCTTAACTTTGTCTTTGCCTTTATGAATGCCCGCATATCATTTTCATTGCCTAATTGCTATGGCAAATACTTTCATTTCTAGATTAAATAGAAGTGGTAAAAAGAGGCAACCTTCTCTTTTTCCAGATCTTAGAGGAAAGGTTTTCAGTTTTTAACCATTGAATATAATAATTGCCATGGCCTTGACGATATAAGAAATTTCCTTCAATTTTCATGATTTTGAGATCCTTTTTATCACAAATGGGTGCTGGGCATTGACACATGCTTTTTCTGCATTTATTGATACGCCCATATGTTTTCTTTGTTTCATTGATATGGTATTAATTGACATGTGTATAGAAAACCATCCTGTATAGGTGATGAATCTTACTTGTTCATGATGTATGGTGTATAACCTTTTTCAGATGTTGGATTTCATTTGCTAGTATTTTGTGGAGGATTTTGTATATTTGTTCATTAAGGATGTTGACCTGAATATTTTTTTGTCTCTATCATTTTGGTACCAGGATAATATTAGATTCATAGAAACTATTTGGGTGGGTTATTTTTTGTTTGTTTGTTTTTATTTCAATTCACTGGAACATCTTAAAAAATAGTATTTTTATTGTTGGTGTTGGGCCACACACAACTGTGTTTGTAGATCACTCCTTGTGGGTTTGGGGGAACATATGGGATGCCTAGTATCATGCAAGGCAAATACCCTACCTACTGTATTATTGATCTGGTCCCCCTAAATGGTATTCCTGAGATAAAAATATGTTCATGTATATTCATACTTTTTGTGCTTAATAAAGAAAATAGCTAGTGCAAAGTTATTGCAAAATGATGCTATTTTGTTTTAAAATGTATGAAACCAAATATTACTGAATCTTACAGAATTTCCATTAGTGATGGAACAGATGGAGAAAAAAGGCTATTTACACTATAAATAATATTGACTTCATATTTATTCATGCTAGTCACAATTTTTATGTAAGGGTATTCTTATCTATTTAGCTTTGTTATGTTTTGAATATTTGAAATTAACAAAGACAATTGTGAATAATTCCCACTTAATTAGAACAAAAACTATTGAATCCTGATCTCCATCTTAAAAATTGTTTCCTGCATTGGGGATACTTTTGACTGTAGGAAACAATTTATTATTATTATTATTATTATTGTTATTATTATTATTTACCTATCTAGTTTTGGTCGATTTCTTTGTTTGGGTGTGATTATTGAAATTGTTGTCCCCAGTTATACTTATTTTTTTCTCTTCCTTTCTCTTCTTTCGTTATGTGCTATGCCATGTTTCTTATTTCAAGACCATGGCGTGTTTTTTTTTTGTTTGTTTGTTTTTCTTTGTTTTGTTTTGTTTTTTGTTTGTTTTTTTGTGGTGCTTATAAATATAGCTGGAGTCCTCACTGGATATTTGACACTTCTTTTGGTACTGGTGGAGTGTTTTGCCTTCTTTTTCTCCTTCATCTCTCAAATCGATGATGAGAGCCTCTAGAAGGATTCTGCCCATTTTCGGTGTATTAGACTCTTACCCCAGTTTATTACTTGTCTCTTTTTCAAACAAAACCACGCAACTTGAACTAGCTAGTCCTGACTCCAGTTAGAGGGGGAAATAAGGGAGGCATCAACCAAACAGGTGAAAGACTACTAAGTAATAGGTTACATATAGAGGGGACCACATATTCTAGCCGCCCTGGGGGTGAGGGAAGAGGAAATGGGAGGTAGGACAAAAACGGAGGTGTAGGGAGGACAATTTGATGATGGGAATCCCCCCTGATTTTATGTAAATATGTACCTAAAATATTATTGTCAACAATATGTAAGCCACTATGATTAAAATAAAAATTATATTTAAAATAAATTATCAAGGAAAAGAAAAAATTGTTTCCTAATTTATTTTATAGGTAGATATAAAGTGCATCTGAAGATCATGTTTTGATTTTCTTGCTATTATCTGTAATTACTTACATTAGTAAAATTAGAGTTCACATAAACTTGTTTATAAAAGGCTGACTATTCCCTGGACTTATGAGTCTTCTATTATTTTTCTTTATTTCTTAAAAATTTTTTAGTGCTATAAGCATAATAGTGATGCAAATTTAATGAAAATAGATTGTCAGTTGTTTAGTTAAATTTTCCAGTCTGTATGGGCCACAAAAATAAACACACACACCTAATGCATTTATCTTAAAAAGTTTTTTTTCAATGCAACTATATTTTTGTCCTCTTCACCCAGCCACCAATTCCCAGCTCTGAATTTCAATTGGTAAATAAAACCTACAAAATGAAAACGAAAATCAATCTTCTTTTATTTAGAAACAAATTAAATTCCCCTTCTAAAGTAATGATTTTTACCTTAAAGCAGTGATAACTATCTTGTTTCTCTGTCAAGGTTTCTCACCTCCTCATCTTGCAACCGTTAACCTTAATAATCCCCTCACTTTCAAACTTCCTGATTTATAGCTCTTTAAGCATTTCTGTTAAGCTTGATCTTTTACTTACACTTGGCCTCTAATAGAGTCAGTGCCACTTTGAGGACTGTGAATAGATTCTGCTGAAAATCAAGTTCTTCACTCTCAAAATTTTGTGTGTGTTTTTTCTTGGTAGTTGATAACTTTGTTAAATGTAATTTTACAGTTTCCAAAGCTTACTTTAAACTAAAAGATAGTATGTCAATTTCTAATTTTATTATTTCTAATCTTCCCAACCTGGCAATACAAAAATTGGTAAGACCATGTTGAGAAAATATGTAAGCAGTGCTTGGTTGAATTTCATAATGTCATACAATATACAACATGCATTACAATGTGGAATTTCCACATTCAGAATTTTAAGGAAAATTTCCTCTTTGTAGTGATTTGATTTTGTATAAACAGTTCAACTACTCACAGATGTTTTGTAAATTTTCAAGGCATTAAAAATAAAAAAAAACTACTTAGAAAAATAATTTTTATTTTAAAATAGAGAGCATGTTACAAATAATACCTACTTCTCTCCTATATTTAGATATGAAAATAAGGAATGGTGCCAGGGAGTTTGCACAAAGGTTAAAGTGTATTCCCTAGATGAAATGGGCACAGTTCATTCTCAGAACCACAAAGTCCCCCATAAAGGAACCCATGAACATCAGCTAGGTGGCAGGAAATCTCAGTATTGTAAGGACAGCACAATATCCAGCACAATATCCTCAGGTCCTGACATTTCAAGGGAGTGACCCACTGAACATCCTGTATACTATTTTGGAAGGCTATCCTTAAATGAAGAAAGTAATTATAGATTAACTTTTTCAATATTTACAATTGCTTGGTCCTGAGCAGTGGATGAAACCAGACACACCTGCCTTTAGAACCAATTGGGCTAGACCTGGTAATGGTCTGAAAGCCTGTGGCACTATGGGTTGAACTTTGGGTTTTATGCACAATAGGTATTTTCTTGACTATTGGTAGTGACTTAATGAGATAGGTAGGTCCCTAGCACAATAAACATTTTTCTTTGAGCAAACTAAAAGTGTATTGAAATAAGAGCAAAAATATTAAGACCAAATTGAAAAATTAAAAATCAGCGAGTTATTCTGAGAAAGACTGTTGAAATAATAAGTAATGTCCTTTCCTTTTCCTAGAAACATAATACATTAAAACTAGTATATAGGGTTAACCCTTATGCTTCATAGAACATAAGGGAAACAATTGGCCACCCAAATACAACAGTCTTCAACCTACACTTTATAAAGTTATTATTTGTTTCAGGTTACTTTCATATATGAACTTGGGAATATTTATAAAAAATAATATCTATATACAGTGTTTTTTAACTCCAGTCTATAGACAGATGTTAGTCACCTGGAATAAAATATTTAAACGTCATTGCACTAGTTCTCTATCATTCAACATGCTGACTTAATGCTAACAAAGAACTTTCCCTAATAGTCACATAGTTTCTTCATTGATTCACCCCTGAACTACAATTAAACTTGACCTTTATATTCCATAGAAATATAGTTATTTAAAATTTCATTTTTTTTTTTTTTGGTTTTTGGGCCACACCCGGTAATGCTCAGGGGTTACTCCTGGCTATGCGCTCAGAAGTTGCTCCCGGCTTGGGGGACCATATGGGACGCCGGGGGATTGAACCGTGGTCCATCCAAGGCTAGCGCAGGCAAGGCAGGCACCTTACCTCTAGCGCCACCGCCCGGCCCCTAAAATTTCATTTTTTAAATTTATTCAACTACCTTTTTTCTTTTTTTTTTTTTTGGTTTTTGGGCCACACCCGTTTGACGCTCAGGGGTTACTCCTGGCTATGAGCTCAGAAATCGCCCCTGGCTTGGGGAGACCATATGGGACGCCGGGGGATTGAACTGCGGTCCGTCCTACGCTAGCGCTTGTAAGGCAGACACCTTACCTCTAGCGCCACCTTCCCGGCCCCCAACAACTACCTTTATTCTCCTCAAATCTGAAATTCATTGCAAAGATGAGTGTAGATCTTTAGTAAAATTTCAAGCAATTTTTGCTAAAGCTTTAAAATTTGCCTTTCTCATAGATGCATGAAATACATATTATTATTATAAAAACATGATTTTAGAAAAATATTGAGAGATGAAAAAAATTCATTCAAAAAGCTTATGTACACATAATTATTCATTGAAACACTCATTACAAACCTAAGGTTTGCAGTAAACCTAGATTTCAAATAACAGATAAGTGGCTCATAAAATATAAATATGTAAATATATAATAGAGTAATAGAGTACTATATACAACTATAGAAAATTATGAAATAATGCAATATACTGCAACATAGATGGACATTTTATATATATTATATTTATTAAATGAAACAAGCCCTACCTGCTGTACTACTACCCTCTACTTTATATATATATTTGAATCAATTTATATATTTATATATATATTTGAATCAATGCAATTTACAAAGGTTTACATAGCTGGGTTTTCAACATACAATGTTTCATCACCAGTTTCACACAGTGTCAACCTCCTCAACTAATGTTTCCAGAAGCCAATAAAATATTTTTTTAATATTATAGATTATATTTTAAAAAGAGAGCATAATGATTGAGGTGCTTCCTTTGAATACAATCAGCCTGGCTTTGATCCCTGTCACCATATATATTATCTTGAATTCTTCCAGGAGTGATTCTTGAATAAGTCAGGAATAAGCCAGGAGTAAGCCATTAAACACTGCTTGGTGTGTTCAAAGAAACAAAAATCTTTCAATATAAGAATGGGGGAAATGACATTATAGAAAACTAAATAAGCCTCAGCAATACTGAGAAAAATTATTATGTTGAATCAACTGCTCTGTACTTAATACCACATTGCAATAGAAAAGAGGCTATAAATTTGTAGAAAAGAGTACTCCAGTAAAAGTTTGGAATCAAACTACTTACTGGAGCATTCCTCTAATTAAAAAATTTAAATTCTGCTGAACACAAGTATTATGCATTGCCTTTCTTTGTTGGCACTTTGATGGCACAACACTTGAAGCTCTTATATGTCACTTCAGTTTAATGTTCTGTACAGATGCCTACGAATATTTTTAAGTAAATTTAATATTACCTTTGACCGTAAACTGTTTAAAACTCTTAATAAAAAAGGCTGTACGTTCAAATAAACTTATGAATCACACACAAATTCTTTTTTTAAATTGATTTTACTTATTGAGTTGTTATTTTCTTACTTTTATTTTTTTTCCAAATAAAACTTGGACCTGTATGAGTTAGGGAGAAATAACTAAAATTAGTAGCTAAGTATGTCTAGGGCCATTAATGTATTTAAGTGAAGTTCCATAAACTTAAACTTTGTTCTATAAATAGAGTTCTATAATTGCATTAATTTATAATGTAGAAACTACATTGTAACACAGTGAAGGAACATGTATTTACAGTCATGCAATTCTGTTGAATTAGTTAGAAAGAGATTCATTTAAAAGGTGTTAAAATAAACCTAACTTGAGACACACCATAGTAGTAGTAGGCTGCCACATGGAGAACAATTTAAGATGTGCAGGGCTTTTGGCTGAATACTACTACTAATAATAATCAGTAGATAACAGTGAAACTAAGAAAGTATGGAGAGGTTACTTAACATTAATAGAACAATTCTAAATTCATAGGAATCCAGGGATAAATTAATTTCTCATGATCCAAGAAGAAAAGTCTAATCACTAAGACCTTTCCTGCATTTGTTTGCCTTCTGTTTTTTACCCTTAAGTATTTTGTGAATTTGGAAAAAAAAAGTAAGAGTATTTCAGCGGATAATTAAACTAGTTCTATATTTTAAAAAGGCATAAGTTTGATTTTATCAATAAGAAAAAGAAACTGGGGCTGAAGCTGTGGTGCTAGAGGTAAGGCGTTTGCCTTGCAAGTGCTAGCTTAGGATGGACCGCAGTTCAATCCCCTGGTGTCCCATATGGTTCCCCCAAGCCAGTAGCTATTTCTGATCGCATAGCCAGGAGAAACCCCTGAGCGTCAATGAGTGTGGTCCCAAAAGAAAACAAAAAGAAAAAGAAAAAAGAAAGGTAACTTTAACTTTATCTTATATCTACTTCACTACTTCCATTATAATTTCAACTATAAGTCAATGTAATTAAGAATTGTCAATATTTATACTTATATAGATATAAATATAAAAGATATCTAGTTAAAATGTAAAAATGAATGGAGAGATAGGATAGAAGTTAATGCCCTTCACTCAATAGATCTCAATTAGAACCCTGGCAATACATATGGTCATTCAAGGTCTGCTAGGAGTGATCACTGAGTATAAAGCTCAAATTAAGCCCTGAGAACATCCAGGTGTGGCCCAACAATCGTCTTCCCTAAAATCAAATTAAAAAATAACATTTTTATTTTATTTTATTTATTTTATTTTTTTATTTTTTGTTTTTTGGGCCACACCCGGCAGTACTCAGAGGTTACTCCTGGCTGTCTGCTCAGAAATAGCTCCTGGCAGGCACAGGGGACCATATGGGACACGGGGATTCAAACAACCACCTTTGGTCCTGGATCGGCTGCTTGCAAGGCAAACGCCGCTGTGCTATCTCTCTGGGCCCAACATTTTATTTTTAACAAGAAAAATAGCAATAGATATGAGATTTAATTCAGCATCAAAGTATAGAACTAGCATGTAGGCTGACACTATGAAAGCAAAACAAAAAATAAAGCAAAAATAACTCTAGATGAATGATTTTTCTTGGTAAAACCTTTAAGAACATTTTTGAAAGTATTAGATTTTGTATACTATAAATGGATACTGGAAAATAAAAACTGCTATACACAAACAGAAAAATTATATAACCTATGAATCAGGAGAAAAATATAGAACTAATGTATAAGTAATATTAAATTTTCTTCATAGAGATTTATAGCTATCTATACAAGAAAAATAAAAACATAAGGTCTGTGGTTGAAGGTATCTGGAATAATGAGGTTGCAGAACATATATTTAATTTATTGCAAGAGATGTGTGTTATTCAAGGAAAGACAAAATGCGAAAGTGAAGGCCATGTTTTGAAAAGATGATGAGGACTTAGAAAATATTACTTGTGCTTATTCATATACATATTTTGGAGATTCATCATTTTTCCATAGGTACAAATTGTGTAGTGTTCCGGTTCTAAGTATATCAAATGGATGGGGATTGTGTGTAGGTTTCTTCACTGTTAACAAGTCACAGGAGGATTACTTTATTTTAGAGAATGGTATTATGTGAGTAACATGAACATTATGGATAACATTTTATTTCTCCTATAGATATTGAAACTGTTGAGGGAAAAGTACTTTTTTAAAGATAATATGCTAAATGTGCAATTGGTGATTGGAATGCACAGCAATAAACTATAAATACATTCAAATTTGAGTCAGGAAAATATTAAATATATTTTTCTCAATTCTCAGATTGTAATAGTTTAAGACTTCAGAATTTGTATGATATACCCTGTGTCATACAATTTTGAATGCCTTATGAGCCCTGTCTGTGTGTATATGTATGTTTCTATGACTGTTTGTGCTAAATGTTTATGCAGAAAAATAGTCTGGAAGATAATCATTATTTATTCAAGTAATCCAAGAATAGTAATATTATATCAATGGCAAACACATTCTAAATTCTAAAGTTTGAATTATATTTGTTTATGAACTAAAATAGTTTATAGCTACAGTTTATGTGAATGTATGTACAGATGCTACTAATTATAATTCTCAAAACAGTGTATCTCTTAATTATATTAAATTTTTAAAATTCCATTAAAATTAAAAATATTTGTTAAGTATCAGCTATGCATCTTTAATTGGCTAATTCAGCAACTAAAACTTTAATAGTTATTAAGATAAATATTAATAGTACATGACAAATCACCTAACAGTACTGAAGATGTTTCAGATAAAGTAATTTGAAAATTAAATTATGTTTCTAAGATAAACATGAAAATGTTTACACTATTTAAACAAGTTCAGTTTCAAAGTCTATGGTATCATATATTTATGTCTTAGTAATGACAAAAAGTGAGGTTAGAAACGTATAAGAAAGTCACAAAAATTCAATATAATTAAAAAATATAAACATCCTATTCCAAAGGAAATTCATTAAATATTGTGCATGTGTTTATGGATAGAATTTTACCATGGATCAAACTCAGGACAAGTTTTACTATGGATGAAATATCAGACAGGTGGGGCCGGGAAGGTGGCGCTAGAGGTAAGGTGTCTGCCTTGCAAGCGCTAGCGTAGGATGGACCGCGGTTCGATCCCCCGGCGTCCCATATGGTCCCCCCAAGCCAGGGGCGATTTCTGAGCACATAGCCAGGAGTAACCCCTAAGCGTCAAACGGGTGTGGCCCAAAAACAAAAACAAAAAACAAAAAAGAAAAAAAAAAAGAAATATCAGACAGGTAATACAAGGTAAAAGGAGGTTTCCTTGCATGGGAGAAATCATAATTTGATCCTCAGAACTTCATATGGTTCACTAAACAAGGTGAGGAGTGATCCTTAGTCACAAAGATAAGAGTAAGTTCTAAGTACAACCAGGTTCGAACGTCTTATTCCCATCCTCCAATTGAACAAACCCAGGTATTCATGCATGTCAGGCATGCATGAAATCTCTTTCTAGGTCATATTTCAACCTCTCATTGAATACTTTTGATAATAAAGAAGAAAAATTTGTAGATGACCTAGGACTATGTGAAGATGTTTTCTGTAAGTTTGTGATTTAAAATATATGTATAAGCTTCAGGGAAAAATGAATATGTATTAAATAAAGAGTAAGGAAACTGAACACTTAATATAAGACACGAAACGACTTCATTATATGGGGAGGTAAAAGCAAAATAGGGTCACATCCAAGTTAGAGGTTTCTCTAAAAGAACATGTAGAATATAGCAAATTTCAGAGTGTTTCACTTAAGAATTATAATTACAGTAGACTTAATAACAGCAACAACACAATAATAAAAGGCCAGTATTGGTTAGTCAGTTAGATTTTAAGGCTGCCATTTCCATATCATAATTTCAAACTAGTTTCCTTAACAGGTTCAAAAATATTTATTCTGCTTTCATTTCTTTGTGTCTTTAGCACATTTACTCAATGTCTAGAGAGATATTTCTGATTGCTAAAATATATGACAATAAAACATGTTGGACATTGAATGACAAACTCACCCATGAACAATTTTGTAATTGAGTATCTCAGTGATTCTTTTTAAATTTTATTTTTTTTAAAAAGTCTTTTCTTCTCTGATTTTTTTTGCCATTTAGCTCTAACATCTGTACTTAGATAACTATTTTTATGCTATAGTGATATTTAAAAGCAATGGCAGTCTTTACAAATATACTGTATGTTGTTGCTATTTGATATGCTCTCGGTATACATTTTTACTTTTTTATTAGTACCTAAAAAGATCTAACTATGGGTATTAAGTCAATTCTCTTCTCATTAAGCAATGATATGATGATACATTAATATGTTAAAAAATGAAATTCTAACTCCCTATATTACAAAAGAATTGAGAAGATATACACATATTTAGACATACTATATGTATTTAATATTATCATCAAATATAATTTACTACAACAAAACTTTAATAAATTTCCTTAGGTTTAGCAAGTGGATGTTAATTGGTAGCTAACTGCATGTTTTGGATTATGTACATTTATAATAAGTAGTAAATTAAACATCTAATTATAACTTTTACAATAATAATAAATGAATTTAAGTAAGCACATAAAATTTTATAATAAATTTAACATGATTCTCTATGTAGTAATAAATTAATTTAATGTATAATTTTAGTAAATATCTCATAATATTTATAGCCAAAAAGTCTAATTTATAAATTTTTGATGGTTCTCTATTTTCTATGACTAAAAGAGCATTTTGAATTTTATTTGATATGTATTTCACCATTTTAAATGAAATCCAACATTTTTTAAGATTTCTTTTAAGTAAAAGCAACAATAAGTTGTTTTTATTTCTTTATTTTGAAGGCAGGTTATTCTATTTGCTTAAAATTGTTCAATCACTCTTTAGAATCATCCCACATTCTGCCTGTTTCTTCTGCTTAAAACAAGCAGTCAATTTTAATTAACTTGGAACACAGTCTGACAGTTGTAGAAACTGGGCATTCAGCCAATTTTCAAAACATCAGTGATCAATTTGCCTAGAAAGAAGGAACAAAATGACAGAAAGTGTCTTTCAAGAGCTTTGTCATTCTGAAATTGAACAGCTAGAAATATAAAATTTAAACAAAGATGTAATGCTGTGTTTAAAATATTATATGATTTAGAAATCATGTTGAGATGGGGGATAAAGGTAAGAATTTTCAATAAGGGGCCTGACTGGTGGTACAAGTGGTAAGGCATCTCTGCCTTGCCCTTGCTAGCCTAGGACGGACTTCAGTTCCAACCCCTGTCATCTCAAACCAGGAGCAATTTCTGAGCACATAGTCAGGAGTAATCCCTGAGCATCACCAAGTGTGGCCTAAAAACAAAACAAAGCTAAAAAACAAACAAAAAAAGAATTTTCAATAAAAGATAAGTATTTTCAAAATTCTAATTTTATTTATTTATTTTTAGTACTTGCATAGTCAGTTCCTAAATGTTATAAGCCTTAAAAGAAATAGAACAATTTTTGAGTTTCTTTGTAGACTGACTATAAAGAACCATTAAAGTATGTCAGTGATGATTCAAAGAAGAGCATGTTCTTGTATAATCTAGCAAATTGAATTTTAAATGCAAAACTCCCATTACTGAAAATATTTAACTTTTTTTTGCTATAAATCAGGGTGTACATTATGTATACACCATCTTTACCCTCTTTACCATCTTTAGCCTCTACTTAATCACCTATAAAATTTAAATATTAAATTATCTGTTTTATAAAATTATTATGCACTTTTATATGTTTGTGTGATTACAAATATTTAATGGAACATTACTTGTCTTATAGAATTTCAGGAATCTATATTTCCTTTAATGCTTGTGAATTTATTATTTAATTTCCTAGCAAGTCTGATAAACATAAAACAATACATATTTCCTTGAGCTAATATTTGCATATGATACATGTTTTTGTACATAGCAATCCAGTTCTCTCATCAACATCTGTTGACGAGGCTACTTTTATCCTACTTCATGTAACCATCCTTTGTTGTATATTTGATGTCTATATATTGATAGTTTATTTCTAATCCATTATTCAGCAGACTATCCTTATTAATGGTAGGATTTAAAGTACAAAAAATGAGAGAAATGCCAAAGTGCAATAACAAGGAATTAATCACCCCTTCGTGATATGAAAGAGGATATTAATAGATACTACCATGAAGAGGTCATAAGAATACCACATAAGCATTTAGTGGTATTCGTTGTAATTTCTTATACAGAAAATGCAAATAAAAACATGAATTAGCTACCATCTCACACCTAGAAGAAAATCATGTATCCAAAATGCTAGAAACATCATTGCTGGTTAGTTTTGTTGTGAATATGTTTGTTAAAGTAGTAAAAATTTTTATTTCCTATTGACTAGAATGCTCTTGTTCAACCTCAAGGAAATATAGTATGGGTTTTTCTCAAAACCCTGAATAAAACTCCATAGAAAAGAAAGATTACGGGGCCGGCAAGGTGGCACGAGAGGTAAGGTGTCTGCCTTGCAAGCGCTAGCCAAGGAAGGACCGGCGTCCCATAAGGTCCCCCCGCGCCAGGGGCAATTTCTGAGTGCTTAGCCAGGAGTAACCCCTGAGCATCAAACGGGTGTGGCCCAAAACCCCCCCAAAAAAAATAAATAAAAAGAAAGACTACATATCTTGGCATCTGTTCCCAAAATATAATAATAAAAAACTATTTCTGAAAAAATACATATACATCAATGCGTAGTACTGTGCATAGTATAATAGGTTGGATATTGAAACAGATGAAATGATAAATAAGTGGTATTTATTCAAAATGTAATATGATATGATTACAAGATAAAAATAAAATCATATAGTTGCCAATAACTTGGAGGAAAGTGGAAGGTATTACATTGAGCAAAATATTCCAGAGTGAAAGGATAAATACCAGATATTTTCATTCACTTATGGTATATATGAAAACAAAAGAAGGATATAGACAATATTACCTGATAAGAAACTATGACTACTGGAGATCAAATTGAAAGATCTAGATTAGGGGAAATATGGGTGAATTGAATCCTCGGGACAAGAGCCTTGACCTGGAGTTGTAGGCACTTGTGGCTGGTAAAGTGATAATTGTGTCACCAAGACCATTAATGTCAACACTACTGAAATTAAATACAAACAAATATACCTTAGGTGTTAAAAATAAATAAATAAAGTATATTACTCAAAAATATTAACAATATGATCACCCTTATTTTTATGAATAACTAACTGGACTTCATGGTTTATCTCAGAGACTGTGTTTCCACTAGACTCAATGAAATCTAAGAAGGCTGATGTGTTAGCTTGTAAATAGGCAGAATCTAACTACTATCAAAGTCATTGACAGTTAATGCCCATAAAGTGTTATTTCTGGGGACCAAGGTTACAAAACAAAAACAAACAAAACAAACCAAAATAAATCACACAGGAATGTGCATGGAGTTTGGAAAGCATCATAGGTCATAGAGCTTTGGCTTTCTTAAAATGTGCGAGAAACGGAAAGCTAAGACTATTTTCCACAGAAAAATAGATGCAACAACAATTTTAAGCATATTTTCATAATTTACTTTTAACCACTTCATAAGATACATCTAGGTAAAATCTGTAATTAGGGTTCTAAAAGAGTATAAGGATAGAATGATTAATTATAGACATTGGACCCAGGATCAATTCACAGCATCCCATATAATCCTCAAGACCATCAGCAGTTGTCCCTGAGCACAGAGCTAGAAGTAAGCCTTGGAAACTGCAGAATGTGACCAAAAAAAAAATTAAATTAAATAAAAACCTTTAAACAACATAAATCCACAATTTCATTATTATTTTAGTTGTTCATAATTATAATAAAATGATAGTGATGTCTAAAAACAGATAGATGTGAGTTCTGCTTTCCTATTTTAGGAGAAGATACACAGGAATATTTAAATAAACAGAAATAAAATAAATAATAATAAAATAACCAAACATCAGTGAATTCAAGAGTTTCTATGTACCAAAAGAAACTCAGGACAAAATAAAAGGACACCAATCTAATGGGGAAATTTATTTCGCACAACACATCTGATGAGGGTCTAATATACAAAACATATATGGTGCTAACAAATCTCAGTAGCATTAACATTTTTGCAACAGTATTCTAAATCAGTTATCACAGAATAACATTAGAAGGAATGTATTATTAGGTTTTTATGCCATAAATGATTTGTTATATATTTTGGAATGGACAATGATATCCCCTTTCTTTGATTTACATGGAAAATTCCTTCTGAACCCATTACCAGTTGTAAAGCATATTTTTAGTTCAGAAGGGAGATGCCATACCTTATAAAATAGTTTTATATGTAAATATTACTAAATATATTGTTTAAGAATAGATAATCTTGCTGGTAAGATAAATATATCTGTCATTGATACTAAAAATATCTGCCACTGATTGCTTTTATTTTTTTAATAGCCAGTAGGAAATATAAAGATAACAGATAAAATATTTTTCTGTGCAATTATCCAAAATGAATTCTCCAGTAGGTGAGAATAAGTGAATTTCTCAGTTATACCAAACACTTGTTTAAAATTACATTTAGTATTAAGTGAAAAGTAGAAAATAATGATTTTCTTTTAAATACTATATCTAAGAATTTTTTTGAAATAAAATAAAAATGAATTTAACTTAGCTTAAATGTTTATGATGTACATGTTTTTGTGTTATAAAGAAGTCAGCTGAATTTACTTAATACTTAATAGACATGTTAATTTTTCCATATTAATGTAAAAAACTCTTTCTCTTAAAATAATGTAGTAGAACCCTAGAATTTATATGAATGATGACATTTTTGGCAGGTATCTATATATGTTTTTATTTTGCTGTTATTCTCATATATAGGTTGTTTAATGTTTCAGCAAACCAGAGACTATAAAATAGCTATTTTGTTAAAAAGCATTTTTAAATTAAATATCCAGTGAGCACTACAGCAACTGGATATTTAATTTGATATTTCTTTCTGTATTGTTGTGGTGTTTCAATTACCTTTTTCACATCCTCTCTCAAACTGAGGTTGAAAGGTGTCTGCCTTGCAAGCGCTAGCCAAGGAAGGACCGCGGTTCGATCCCCCGGCATCCCATATGGTCCCCCCCAAGCCAGGGGCAATTTCTGAGTGTTTAGCCAGGAGTAACCCCTGAGCATCAAATGGGTGTGGCCCAAAAAAACAATAAATAAATAAATAAATAAATAAATAAATAAATAAATAAATAAAAAAAATTAAAATAAGAAAAAGCATTTTTACTAAAATCTCAGGATTGAGAATAAGAAACAATATGTGATTTATCCATGCATGATATGAAGTTTGTTTAATGCTGTTCAGTGACTTTATCAATCTACTCTGGGTATTACTGTGGTAAGATATGTATGAATAGTATAGAGGATACACTCTACTTCCACAAACACTCTTCCCATTCTGTCTTTAGCTGAAGAAGCTGACATCTTTCTGCAATTCTTCACTTAGCATGCCTGCTTCGAATCCTATATAAATATTCTCAGAGGTAGTAGTATCTTATTGTAGTGTGTGTGTGTGTGTGTGTGTGTGTGTGTGTGTGTGTGCATCATACAACTGAGGAAATAAGATATATCACAATTTCCTTATTTCCTCATTTGTTTTTGGCCATTTGGTTTGAATCAGAATGAAAAGACAAACACAATATGGTCTTATATGCAGAGTATAAAGAAACACAGCAAGAAACTAGACAATGAAAAAAACAAGTATGTTTGATAGAATTATTATCTGAGTGATAAGTGAAGAAAATGATAGAAAATCTGGATAATGGTAGAGATATTTTGACACTGGAGTTGGTCAAAATGTAGCATTACTATAAGCATAAAAATATACTATTGTAAAATCCATGTAAAATTATTTAATTTAAAATAAATTTTAAGTGTCTTCACTTCTGCTGACTGAATCATGTAGACTCTCTTGGCTTCAACAAAAGGTAATTTATTCTTTTTTTATTCATTTTGAGTAATAACATTTGTTATACTACAAAGCTAGTTAGTATGAAAGGGCCCTTTTTTGAGAACTGAAATAAAAATCAAGACAATTTTACTTACACATATATTATAACTTAAAATGTTTTAAGTTTAGAAATAAAAAGTAAAATATCTAAATTTGTATTTATAAAGTTATATAGTATTTTATCTGGTTTTTGGTGAAGCATGACTTTGATTCAAATGAAATACTGAGATAGAAAAGAATATACTTTTCTTGTTTCAAAAGTATGTAAGATATCATCTGTCTATTTTAAACAACAACAAGAGAGCAAATCATAAATATACATATTTTTATTTTATATAAGGCTCATTTTAGAATAGAACTGCAGAAATGATGCAACCCACTGAGTAAAGGAATCGAGAAATCAGAAGCCATTAAAGAAGATTGAGAATTTATGCAGTGCATTAGCGCCAAAGATATAGCATAGATACCATTTTAAAATTCAGTGTTTAATAGCACTTGGATTTGCAGTGCTGTCTAAGATGCTAAAGCCATAATGAAGCCATAATGTAACATATTGTATAAAGAATTTTGAAATGAGTTTTTTCATTAGTTTATCACTTTGTTTATGCATTTTAACTGTAAATAAGCAGATAATAAACAGTAAATTTAGCATACTGAATATTTGGAACACAAATGCCACAAGGCTTATAAATTCTTATTTAAGTCAAAACAAAACCAAAAACGAACAAAAAATAACTGTGTTGATTAAGAGCACTATTTTCAAATTTTTTATTCATTGTCTACTACTTCTTAAAATGTTGGTAATCGCTTACAATATTCTGTTTTAAATGGTATAACTTAGCACTTATTAAAATATTTTTGTTACTACACCATACTTCAACACCAATAATTCTGCACTGATGATCATAAGATTATGTCTACCTTAGATTCTGTCTGCCATATTTCTCACTTTAGTGACTGTTTCTGTGGCCAATTTCTAACTAAATGCTTGCTTTTATTATATCTTGTGTGCTCTCTTAACTTGTTTATTTGTATCACATATGAATAAGATAAATTATCTCATTTGAAATTATTTAGCCTATTTCACCGATCTAGTTCCATCATGATTGTAACAAATAGAATTCTGTGTTTTTTCACATGCTTTTAAGCTCTTGCATTGTTTCCAGACCTTTGGATATTTTCTCATGCCGCAACAACTCCTTTGGAATGAAGGTTTCTGTGCTCTTCATTTAGATACCAGTAGTATCTTGATAATATGGCAGAATTGCTAAGCAATTTTCATATTTACTTCTACAAAGATTTAGAACAATTAATCAAGGGTTTAATTATTTTGCTGCCCACACTTTTACTGCATTTTTTTGTTTCTAGCTATTTTAATATGTCATTTGTATGCCATTTTAATTTGCAATTCCATGATAATGAGCATTTTTCCATATAGTTGGGCTTTTTTTAAAACCTATTTCACTTCTGGCCACTTCACTATTTCCTAGGTACAAATTCGAGAAGAAAGTTACAAATTATAGAAAAAAGACTTAATACCACTGAATTTTACTCCTTACTATTTTAAGTGGTGAGTTTTAATACAGACTAACAAACACAAAGCATTAGTTTAGATTTGAATTTTTTTTTTGTTTGTTTTGTTTTTGGGCCACACCCGATGAAGCTCAGTGGTTACTCCTGGCTGTTGCAAGTCAGCCCCTGAAGAGGTTGACTGATGGAGGGATGGAGGATGAGGTTTTCCCCCTCCAGCTCGGAGCACGCGTCTGTGTCTGCCATCCTGTCAAGCCGAAGGTTCTGAGGTGAAACGGCAGGTAAACAGCTCTCAGACAGTCAGGCTTGTGGAAATATTAGCTTTATTCGGTGGAGAAAACTGAAGTCCAAAGACTCAGCATAAGTTCCAGACAAAAGCCCCTCACCTTCCACAGACCCTTGTTTTTATCCCCCAGAATCAGGTACCACCCAATGGTGGAATCAGATACCACCCAATGGTGGAAGCAGAATCAGGTACCACCCTAGGGTGGGGGCAGAATGCCAGGTCACACCCTAGGGTAGGGCACAATCACCGATCAGGGTAAGGTCAGTAACACAATAATCCCCTAAAATATTTACATACACAACACTGGCTATGCACTCAGATGTTGTTCCTGGCTTGGGGGACTTTATGGGATGCCAGGGGATTGAACCGCATTCTGTACTAGGTCAGTGCATGCAAGGCAAAGTCCCTACCACTTTCACAACTGCTCTGGCTCCTAGATTTGAATATTTTAGTGTCACCATATATATGATACTGCAATATAATTTCAAGCCCTGAGAAATTTCAACCCAGAACAATACACTGATGAATATAAACTAATTCATCATAATATAACTTTTTACTTATTTGCCAAATACTTGTGAACAGTAATCATATAATTTCCTTAAAAGTATAATTTATTAAGCTTCATATAGCCTACACTAACCTTATATTTGAATTATTCTTCTTGCAGTGACCAATATGAATATGTTAGAAATTATTTCTAGTTTTTTGCCATGGGATATGTTTTATGTTACATATGAAAGGAGAGGCAGTTGAACCCATTCATAATTTCTTCCTTCTCTGTTGATAGATAAAATTATAGGAAAAGCTTACAATACTATTTAAATTCTGATACATTATTTCATTTATTGCTTTGTATGTTTAGTTCACAATTGTTAACAAATTACGTAACAAAGACACTTTAATTGGCAGTTAGAAGGACCAACAGCCTTTTTTTCTATTAGGTAAATAATTATAAATATTTACAGTATAAATTTTTGAGATTATTTCCAATTTACTACTTTTATGATGATCAGGATTAATTTATAGCTTACCCATTAGATATAACATCCAAAAATAGTCATGCAAAAGTCAATTATTCTTCTCAAAGTTCTTTGTTAAGGAAGATATATGAAATAAACAAAAATTCTAAGAAAGAGATAGTTCGGCAGTTAGGGCAGTTTCCTTGTATGCAGTCAACCTGGATCTAGTTTTGATTTCCCATATGTCCCCTTTCTCCCCTCAAGCACCATCGGGAGTAATTTCTGAGGACAGAGGGAAAAATAACCCCAGAGCTTTGTTAGCTGTGGTCCCAAAACAAAATAAAAAAATATTCATTTATAAAATACAAAGCTTTCTCATTCTATGTCTAAATGTTCAGCATAATATTCAACCCAATGTACTATATCCCATGATTATCATATTTAGTTTTAACTTTTCAACTTAGTACTACTCCAAAGTTTAGCATGGTAATTAACACAGTTTTGAAAACAAGAGGACATTTTAGTCTTATTATTAAAATATATACATTAAACATTTGTAGTATGTCATGTGTTTTATTAAATATTAATATTTAATGTAAAATTAAATATAAAATCATCATTTCAGTTTATGTATTTTATAATAACTGCTATAACTGCTATTATTTTCTTGTCTCTATAACTTGACTTCATTTTCAAAAATTCCAATTACTTGGAGCCAAAGAGATAGCATAGAGATAAGTGTGTTTGTGTGCCTTGCATGCAGAAGGATGGTGGTTCGAATCCCAGTATTCCATATGGTCCACTGAGCCTGCCAGGAGCGATTTCTGAGTGTAGAGCCAGGAGTAAGACCTGAGTGCTTCTTAAAACCAAAAACTAAGAAAAAAAAAAAGAAAAGAAAAGAAAAAAAAAGAAGAAAACAAAACAAAAAAATTCCTAATTACCTAAGTAGATCTAATATCAATTTCTGCATGGCTTTCTTTTCTAGAATTTACATACCCCAAAAGTATTCTACAAATAAGAAAAGCCTAGATTTGTCCTATGACACAATTTGCTTACCCCTAATTGGCTCAGAGGTCAATAGCTTAGTAATATATGTTTGGGTTCTTTTCCTATGGATTCTTTTTTGTTTTTGATTTTTTTTTTGGTTGTTATAGTTGTTGTTGTTGTTTTTGGGTTACACCCATCAGTGCTCAGGGGTTACTTCTGGCTCTATGCTCAAAAATTACTCCTGGCAGGCTTAGGGGACCATATGAGATGCCAGAATTTGAACCACCATACTTCTGCATGCAAGACAAACAAACACCCTACTTTCATGCTATCTCTCTGGCCCCTACTCTATGATTTCTGTATAAAAGAATATTCAATCCTTTTCTAAATTTCTGTTATAAAAATATGAACATTTAGAATTATGGAAAAATCTGGACAAAGAAAGAGTGTTGGGACAAAAAAAATAATAGCATGACCAACATACATTTATATTAAAAATGCAAAATACTTTTTTCTCATATGCTCAGAGGGAAAAGTTAAAATTTGTGCTTTGAAGAAAGTACTTCAAAATAAATGGAATAGAGAGAACATGTAAGTACTTCCTTTTTTCTTCAGCAGGATCTGGTCATTTAACATTCTATTGAGGAATATGAATATCAAATATTATGGAGATCAACCTTCAATAACTATAACACAAATTATTCACTTTGGAAAATCAAGCACTATAGAGATAAAAGAAGGAACTTTTGACATGTGTGTTCTTCAGATATATTCTGACAGAGAGAAGAACAAATGCAGAAAATAAATATTTGACAGAAGCAAAGAAAATCAGTGAGTTGAGTGTTTCATTTTACTTCCTATACAGTATTAGTTCAGTTCTTTTGAAATCAGTAAGAATCATTAAAACAAGAGAAATATGTACAATGTTGAAATAAAAGTTTGACTGTTGAACACCAATGTTCACTGAAAAAATGAAATAAAGTGCTGCAGGGTATCTTTTTTCTCTCTCTCATATAGCAGAAGATAATTTGAGCAGAGTCATTTAACTAGTAATATGGCAAATTGTTACATGATACTACCTTAACTATATTTTTCTCAATTTTGCTATAGGTTGAAATACAGTTAATATTTAAAGAATAAATAATTCAAGACCTGAGAACTAGTATAGGAATGGGCACTAGCCTTATATGCAGCTTATGGTGTTTGACACCCAGCACCATTTCTGGTCCCTAGAAGTGATTTCTAACAGTATATCAGGAGGTAAGCCTTCCTGGTGTGGCTCAAAATATGAAAAAAAATCCAGTGATGACTATTAAACATGATGTAGTCAATAAAGAAAATTTTGTAATTAAAGCAGTAAGAAAGAATAAATGACATGAGGTTTCTGTGAGAGGTGATATTTTTATTTATAATTTTTATTTTGACCAAAGTGGATTACAAATCATTCACAGTTAATTCAGGTACACAATGACATTGAATCAGGGGCATTCCCACCTCCAATGTTGTCCTCCCTTCACCCCTGTTCCAAGCATGCATCCCATATTGCCACAACTTTGCCCCCTGGGCTGCGAGTATAAGTGGTCTCTTCTGTGTCTAACCTGTTGAAGATTGGGTATAGACTCTGTTGTAGTTGGCTTTGGTTTTGGTATTCAAGTTAATCATTTTTTATTTCTACTCAATGTTCATATGTCTGTTTGGTCTTGGTGCCCTGCATTATTTCCCCCTCAATTTGTGAGGCAGAACTAGATGGTACAAGTTATGTGGTTCTGTTTTAAGGTAAGAAATAAATAGAAGTCTTTGATAAATTTGACAGAAACAACATAAGAATCATTGGAGTCCAAGAGACCCATGTAGAATATCTCCAGGAAGAATCAACTGTCAAATACATCATCAAATGATACTCCCAGAGATAAAGAATACATACAATCAAATCCTGCATGCCCGAAGAGTACCAGTTAAAGAGACCCAAAAAAAAAAAACACCCCAAGACACATCCTCATTACAATGACAAATCCCACAGATAGAGATAGAATACTGAAAGCAGCAAGATCAAAAAGGAAAATTACATTTAAAGGAGCATCCCTAAGACTTACAGCAGACATGTCACAAGAAACTCTCAAGGCCAGAAGACAGTGGTGTATATTGTGACAAGACTGAATGAAATGCATGCCTCACCAAGAATACTGTACCCAGCCTGACTCACGTTCAGGTTTGAAGGAAGAATACATAGCTTCATGGATAAACAACAGCTCAGAAACTTCACAGATGATAAACCAGCCTAAAAGGAAAAACTGACAGGTTTACTCTAAGTCAAGAGAGACCAACAAACACAGCAAACTTATCTACAAAGATGACATTAAGTCCTATGACAATCATCAACCTCAATGTCAGTAGACTAAATTCACCAATTAAAAGACACACACAGAATGGAAAAATGGGTCAAAAAGATGAATCCAACCTTCTGATGCCTGCAAGAAACACATCTAAATAGTCAGAACAAACAGACTCAAAATCAAAGGCTGGAGGGAAATCATCCAAGCGAACAACATCCTCAAAAAAATCTGGGGTGGCCATGTTAATATCTGATGACACCAACTTTATACTCAGAAAAGTGGCAAGGGACAAAGATGGACACTATTTACTAATCAAGGGATATGTGCAACAGGAAGAAATCAGACTATTAAACATATATGCACCCAATGAGGGATCAGCAAATTATCGAATACAGTTACTGAGAAATCTGAAAGAAGAAATCAATAATAACACAATCATTGTGGGAGACCTCAACACGGCCCTATCAACACTTGATAGGTCAACCAGACTGAAACCCAACAAAATTTTGCTATGAAAAGAGTTATGGAAGAAAGAGGACTAGTAGATATATATAGAACACTCCATTCCAAAAAAACCTGGATACACATTCTTCTCCATTGTACATGGGTCATTCTCCAGGATAGACTATATGCTGACACATGAAACATACCTCCATAAAATCAAGAGGATAGTAATATTGCAGGCTAACTTTGCTGACCACAAGGCTCTGAAATTAGGTGTGAACTACAAAGGCATGCAGAAGAAAAAATTTAACAATTGAAAATTAAACACCCTGAGACTGAACAACCAGTGGGTCCGAGATGAAATCAAAAAGGAAATCAAAACTTTTCTGGAAACAAATGATAATGAAGACACAACTGCCAGAATCTATGGGACACAGCAAAAGCGGTCCTGAGAGAAAAATTTATAGCTCTACAAGAACACAGCAGGAAAGAAGAAAGGGGCATACCTGAATAACTTAATGACACAGCTCAAAAGTTTAGAAAATGACCAAAAAAGGAACAAAAATAGGGAGACAGAAGGAAATAACAAAGCTGAAAGCAGAACTCAATGAAGTGGAAAATCAAAAAACAATCTGAAAGATCAATGAAAGAAAAAGTCGGTTCTTTGAAAAGATAAACAAAATTGATAGACCATTGGCAAAACTCACAATGAAAGAGAAATTTCATAACCTGTATTAGAAATAAAAAGGGGGAGATCACGACAGATATTGCAGAGATCCAAAGGGTAATCAGAGTCTACTTTGAAAAACTTTATGCTACTAAACATGAGAACCTAGAAGAAATGGAAAAATTCTTGGACACGTATAACCTTTCACATTTAAGTAAGGAGGATGTAGCATATCTACACACCCCATCACTACTGAGGAAATTGAAACTTAATCAAACATCTGCACAAAAAGAAAAGCCCAGGCCTAGATGGATTTCCTAATAAATTTTTTCAAATCTTTCAAGAGGAGCTACTACCGATCCTAGCCAGGCTTTTCCATGAAATTGAAAAAACGGGAACACTCTCAAACAGCTTTTATGAAGCCAACATTACCTTGATATCAAAACCAAACAGAGATGCTGCAAAAAAAAATTACAGACCAAAATCACTGATGCATGCTGATGCAAAAATTTCAACAAAATCCTGGCAAATAGTATCCAATGCATTATCAAGAAGATCATACACTATGACCAAGCAGGTTTCATCCCAGAAATGCAAGGATGGTTTAACATCCATAAATCTATCAACATCATACACAACATCAACAACAAGAAAAATAAAAATCACATGTTCTTATCAATAGAAGCAGAGAAAGCATTTGATAAGGTCCAAAACCCGTTCTTGATCAAAACTCTCAGCAAGATGGGAATGAAAGGAACCTTTTTCAATATACTTGAAGCCATCTACCACAAGCCAATGGCCAATATTATCCTTAATGGAGAAAAAACAAAAGCCTTTCATCTAATTCTGGTACAAGACAAGGCTGTCCGCTCTCACCACTCCTCTTCAACATAGTACTGAAAGTTCTTGCTATAGTGATTAGGCAAGAAAAAGATATCAAGGGAATCCAGATAGGAAAGGAAAAAGTCAAGCTCTCATTGTTTGCAGATGACATGATACTCTACTTAGAAAACCCTAAAGACTCTAGCAAAAAGCTTCTGGAAACAATAGACTCATATATCAAGGTGGCAGGCTACAAAATTACCACACATAAATCAATGACCTTTTTATACACTAATAATGATAGGGAAGAGAAGGAAGTCAAGAAGGCAATCCCATTCACATTAGTGCCACACAAACTCAAATATCTTGGAGTCAACTTGACCAAAGACATGAAGGAACTATACAATGAAAACTATAAAGCCCTGCTCCAAGAAATAAAAGAGGAAACACGGAAATGGAAACACATACTCTGCTCATGGATTGGCAGGATTAACAACATTAAAATGGCAATACTCCCCAAAGCATTATACAGATTTAATGCGATCCCCTTAAAAATACCCATGACATTCTTCAAAGAAGTGGATCAAACACGTATGAAGTTCATCTGAACAATAAACACCCATGAAAAGCACTTCTAGGGAAAAGCAAAATGGGAGGCATTACTTTCCCCGACTTTAAACTGTACTACAAAGCAAAGTTATCAAAATAGTTTGGTATTGGAATAGAGACAGAACCTCAGATCAGTAGAATAGGATTGAGTTCTCAGAGAACGTTCCCCAGACATACAATTACCTCATTTTTAACAAAGGAGCAAGAAATCCTAAGTGGAGCAGGGAAAACCTCTTAAACTAGTGATGCTAGCAGAACTGGTTAGCCACTTGCAAAAAAGCGAACATAGACCCCCAGTTAACATCATGTACAAAGGTAAAATCCAAATGGATTAAAGACCTTGATATAAGACCTGATACCATAAGGTATATAGAACAACACGTCAGTAAAACACTCCATGATATCGAGACTAAAGGCATCTTCAAGGAAGAAACTGCACTTTCCAAACAAGTGGAAGCAGAGATCAACAGATGGGAATACGTTAAACTGAGAAGCTTCTGCACCTCAAAAGAAATAGTGCCCAGGATACAAGAGTCACCTACTGAGTGGGAGAAACTATTCACCCAACACCCTTCAGATAAGGGGCTAATATCCAAAATATACTGGGCACTGACAGAACTTTACAAGAAAAAAACATCTAATCCCATAAAAAAATAGGGAGAAGAAATGTGCACACGCTTTGATAAAAAAGACATACAAATGGCCAAAAGGCACATGAAAAAACGCTCCTTGTCACTATTCATCAGGGAAATGCAAATCAAAACAATGATGAGATACCATCTCACACCACAGAGATTGGCATACATCACAAAGATTGAGAAAATCAGTGTTGGTGGGATGTGGAGAGAAAGGAACTCTTATCCCTTGCTGGTGGGATTGCCATCTTGTCCAACCTCTATGGAAAGTGATATGGAGATTCCTCGAAAATCTGGAAAGTGAGCTCCTATTCGACCCAGCTATTCCACTCCTAGGGATATACCTTACGAACACAAGAATACAATATAAAAACCCCTTCCTCACACCTATATTTATTGCAGCACTATTCACAATAGCTAGGCTCTGGAAACAACCAAGATGCCCTTCAACAGATGAATGGCTAAAGAAAATGCAGTACATATACACTATGAAATATTATGCAGCCGTCAGGAGAGATGAAGTCATTAAATTTTCCTATACATGGATGTACATGGAATCTATAATGCTAAGTGAAATAAGTCAGAGGGGGAGAGAGAGTCACAGAATAGTCTCACTCATCTATGGGTTTTAAGAAAAATAAAAGTCATTTTTGCAACAATCCTCAGAGACAATGAGAGGAGGGCTGGAACTTCTAGCTCACTTCGTGAAGCTCACCACAAAGAGTGGTGAGTGTAGTTATAGAAATAACTACACAGAGAACAACCATTATCATGTGAATGAATGAGGGAATTGGAAAGCCTGTTTGGAGTACAGGTGGGGATGGAGGGAGATTTGGGATATTGGTGGTGGGAATGTTGCACTGGTGAAGGGGGTGTTCTTTACATGACTAAAGCCTAATCACAATCATATATGTAATCAAGATGTTTAAATAAAAGGAAAAAAAGAAAAAGGAAAAAGTGGGGCAAAAATTCAAGCAAGCAAAAAAACAGGAGGAGTCCTTCTAGAGACTATAAATATCACTTTAGTGCAACAAAAATAGGAATGCAGAGGGCTTTCTGTATGGTGTGTTTGGATTCCTAGGTTACATCAATAGGAGTGAAAACACCAAATCAAATGGAAAGCTAAATAATATTTTTCTGAGGACTATCCATATTGTTTCACAACATAGATGAATCAACCTACATTTGCACCAGCAGTGAATAAAAATTCCTTTCTCCTTATATCCATACAAGCATTGTTCTTGTACTTTTTGATGTGTACCAGTGTCTGTGGTGTGAGATATGTCTTTGTTGTTTTGATTTTCATATTCCAGATGATTAGTGATTAGATGATTAGTGGAGCATTCTTTCATGTGCCTTTTGGCAATCTATATTTCTTCTTTGAGAAAATATTTATTTCTTTTTTTTTTTTTTTTTTGGTTTTTTGGGCCACACCCGTTAGATGCTCAGGGGTTACTCCTGGCTACGCGCTCAGAAATTGCCCCTGGCTTGGGGGGACCATATGGGACACCGGGGGATCGAACCGTGGTCCTTTCCTTGGCTAGCGCTTGTAAGGCAGACACCTTACCTCTAGCGCCACCTCGCCGGCCCCGAAAATATTTATTTCTGCTCCTCATTTATAAGTGAGGTTAGATGATTTTTCTTGATATATTCTATCAGTAACTTGGATAATTCAAATATCACATATCTGACAAATTTTGGGTAAATATTTTCTCCTATCATGTGGGTAGTCTTTGTATCCTAGTCATCTTTTCCTTTGAAGTACAGAAACTTCTCAGTTTAGTGTAGTCCCATTTCTTTGTATTAACTTCCACTTGCTTGGTAAGTGGTGTTCATCCTTAAAGGTACCTTTAGGTTAATTCATGAGTGTCCTTCCTAACATTTTCCTCTATGTACCTTATAGTTTCATGTCTGGTGAAGGGTGGGTATTTAAGCATTATATGACCAAAACTTAACTATTAACAACTTTTTAACTCTATGTCTCAGAGTGAATTTAATCAAAAAATAAATAAAAGAAAAAAATTTTTGAAAACACCATTTTGTTAATATTGTTTCATGTATAGAATGTAAGATATTCTAAAATATTTGTATGTACAATGTATATAAGCACTGAAATATGCCTCTCATGAAATTGAGAAATACATTGTACAATATGAAATTATAGTCATAGCCAATAAGTGTATAGTTAAATTTGAATAAATTTAACATTAACAAAATAAACCACACTCCATTTCACTAATAACAGTTCAAAAATTCTACCTGTAATGGAGCCAATAAAACAAGATAGCTCAATATAGATTATTTCTATCATCATTTACATTGGGATTACTGGTACAGAATAGCTATATAAATTTCATCTAATCACCAGTCTTATCTCAAGCCACTTAATTTAAGCAAACTCTTTCAGATAGTAAAAAATATTCTAAAAAATAAAAAACACTCTTGTAACTCAAATATTTTTCAAGCACACTTAAGCATTAACTGTGTTTATTATAAAAAAAGCAAATAAAACATGTATTTAGAAAATATCAAGTCATTTTCAACAAATATTAGATTTTTAGAATTAAAGTTCAATCTCTGTGGAAGCAATATCAATATTTGTAGTGGACTTATCATTTTCCAACCTTGACAGTTTTCTTATAACCCTTGAAATCATTTGAAAAACATATTCTTTACCATTTTTTCTCATTTTCTATAAGAAAATGCCAAACTTTGGTTCCCAATTCAGTTAACATAAGATTATATGGATACTATACAATTTGTTTTTTTGTGATACCCAAAGAAATTTAAAGTACCAGACATAAAAAATACATATACATTGATTTAGTTCAATAAAATATTTGTACTTACTCTGAAGCACAGCATGTATATATTTGCACACATATGAAACTAAATCTCTACTTTCAAAGAGTTCTGTATTAGTAAACTACTGATACCCTAGTTTAATTAAGGAAACAACTTTTTTGGTGATGTTGTTAGGCTTCTATTAGCAGAAACTTTAACTCTCCAGTTTAAGCAAATCAAGAAACAATGTAGAATTCTCTTTTCAGTGATTAATCATTAATAATCAACTAGCAAAAAAAATACTATATATCTATAAAATCATTTATAAAAATCAAAATCATTGTATGATTATTCTACAAAAAATTTTTACATAAAAGTGCCATAGGTTTTATATTTCTAATTTACCATTCTTACATAAAGATCAGCATTTAAATTTTATCTTTTATTTGTTCTTTTTGGATCATATCCAGCAATGCTGGGTGCTACTGCAAGTAAGATGCTTGGAATTCATTTCCCACATTCAGGGACTGCAGTTCTGAAAAGGAAACGTTGGGTTCTAGAATGTAAAGTTTATGCTCTGTCTCCCTGATCTGTCTTCCCAACTCCCAAAAATCACAAATTTTAAAGAAATCTAGCAGCAATTAAATTTTTTCTAGTGCAAACTTTTGTAGCAATTTTATAATATAAGATTATATAATGTAAAAAATAAAGTCAAATAAATTCGTTTGAGAGACTGGCTGTTTAGCCATGTCTGAGAATGGTCTCCTGAATTATGACTGACTCTGTGCTCAAGAATTCCCTTTTCTGCTAGAGCTCAGAGATTTTATGACTTGCTGGGGATCAAACATAGTTTTGCTACATGCAAGGGATGCTCACTATCCAGTGTAATTGCTTTTCTGGCCCCAGATATAGTTTGATATCTTAAGACTTTTTACAACAATAAGAATTTTTAAAATAATGCAAATATTTTAATGGAAATATTATGTATTGTATAGAAGATATATTAGTGCATAAATGTATACATAAATATATATCAAATATGTATCACATATTTATACATGCATATATACATATCTGTTTACTAAAATTAGAATCCAGTGGTCTGAATGATATATTACTCGATGTACAGCAATTGGCAACTATTCAGCTGACACACGTTTAAGCCTCAGCACCCTATTATTTCTGTACAGATTGATTTCCAATGATCTAGAGCCAATAGTAAGCCATGAACATCACTGAGTTTGACCCCCCCCAAATCAAAACAAAATAGGAAAATAAGAGTCTCAGATATAGCAGAATAATAGATCATGTTTTCTTTCATTTCTGAAGCCCTAGATTCATTCCCAGAAATCAATTAATCAAAGGGCCAATAGAAACATTGCTGAAAATAAGAAAGGACTATAAGCTTCAGCACTCCTCAAATAAATTATATATGTGCATAAATAAATAAAATATATGTGTGTATGCATATATGTTTATAAATGCTAAAATAAAGTGACTTGAGGAAGTTGGTGAGGGGTGAGATTGGAAATAGTTACCTCTAGACACACTTGTTAAACACATCTGGAAGCAAAGAAACTATATATAAGAATAATGATCTTTTTACATATGGCTTTTAAAGGACAATAGAAATTTGAAAGAAATAAAAAGTTTTTATTGGTTAGGAAACTGTTTTGGGGGGGAGTTGGGCCATACCTGGTGACACTCAGGGGTTACTCCTGAATCTACACTCAGAAATCACTCCAGGCTTGAAAGACCCTATGGAAGACATGGGACTGAAACACGGTCCATCCTATGTTAGCGCATGTAAGGCAAACACACTGCCACCTGTACCATCACTCTGGCCCCTGGTTAAGAAATAGTTGACTAGAAAAGAGAGAGGAAAACAAGAGAAGAATTTTGGGATATTTTGCAAAAAAAAAAAAAAGGGTATTAAAAACAATAAAAATATAATTTTGCTTCTACTATATAGGTTTTTCCTTTTGTTGATGCAATTTTTACTTCTGCTTTTCACCCAATTTATAATTGGTTCATAAATATACTGTAAAGCATATGAAATTTATTTTTTATCCTAACAGTTACTTCTATTATTTAGACTGTATATTAACATTAAGTGCAATTTCTATCATTTATTTATGCCAAACACCAATAATATTTTGGTCACTAACATATTTCTTTAGTAACTTTTATAGTAATATTATGTCAATTTCTTCCCAATAATACTATTTCTCTAGTACACCTTTATCATTAGAAGAATTTTCTTCTTGGAACAGTTCAAGCTACATAGACTCATTCTTTTCTCGAGTGAGAATGTAAACTGAGACATGAAATATTATGACTACTCTGGCCAATGCAGCAGAAAGCTGGCCATCTCAAAAGGAGAAAGTGAGTCAAACCCCAACCCTGATAAAGCAATGCTTGCTGCCTTCATCGCCCAGAATCACCATTTCTCTGATGGCCCTAACTCATCACTGCCTCTAAGATTCCCTTCAGAGACTCCATATGACCACACTTCAGGCATGCTGCTTGGGGGTTAATATCACAGGGCTTTTTGAAATGAGTGAAGCACCATAACCCTGTATTTTCCTTCTTCCCGGAAGCCTGGCATCTGTAACCATGCCAACATATACATACAGTCACCATGTTCAAACTGGCTGAGTTCCATAGAAACACTCTTTTCTCAAACAAGACTAAACTGAGTCATGGAAGATTATGGGTATACCAGCCCATGCTGTGAAAGCTAGCCATTTCAGGAGGCAAGGTTGTGCCAAGCTCCTGTCCTGCTGAAAAGATGCTTGCTGCTTCAATTCCACAATCACTGTTTCTCTGGTGATCTTGCTTCTTCACTGACCCTCTACTATTCCCTTTGGAGAAACCAATCTGACACACTTCAATTACATCAGTTTGGGGGCTGAAAAACCAAGGCATTCTGGAGCACTTGCAAACACTCTCCCCTGCATTTTTCTTTGTCCAGGAGGCCAACAGCTGAATACATGCCCCTAAAAGTCCTAGCGTCAATAATAGAGCTTTGAATTTCTAGACAACTTCATTTATTTGATGCTATTATCCCTAAATGAACATGCCAATTTAATAAAGTGGACAGTTAGCAAGCGCTTACTAAACCTTCTGCCATTGTATTAAGGACTTCTTTGGAGATACAATAATGCTCACAAATACGATTGCTACTGTATTTTTTCTTTTGTGTTTTTCATCCTTTTATTTAATTTTTTCTTCTCTTTCATATTTTCTGTCTTTTATTTCAATAATCATGTTTTCACTTACCTGAGAACACATGTATTATGATCAACTATATCATGCATTTTCTTTAAATAAATAAAAAAGAATAATTTTCTTCATCTTTTAAAGTTTCTTAAAAGCATACTCATAACAGTACTTTGTCTGGGGAGGTGAGCTATGCACAACTCCCCCATGCTGAGAGACTATTCCTGGTTCTGATTTTATAAGTGGCCCATATCTGTGTTCAGGGGACAATATATAACACGGGACCTGAATCTTGATTTAAATGTTTAGCGTCATGCAAAGTTAGCATCTACCCTACTCAATAACATTGAAAAAATGTTCCTGATTAATTAGTTTCCCTATGCAGTGGTCGGCAGCCTTTTTTTTTTTTTTCAACTGAGCCAAATTTCACCAAAACCACGATTGAAATTTATTTTGAGAGCTACACAGGGTGCGCACTAACAGAGGCTAGGATCAGAGTCCTGACTTCTGGAGCGGCCGCCCAGCACACAGAAGAGACAAATTAAAAGTGTAAAGAGCCACATGTGGCTCGCGAGCCACAGGTTGCTGACTACTGCTAGTGGAACTTGATAGGTCTCTGATGGCCTTTTTATGCATTTTGATCTAAGAGTATCTTACCATAATGGCTGGGTAGCCATTTTTACTGTCAAGAGTTTGCTGTTCTCTGAAGTTCTGTTTTCATCTTTGATAAACCTCCAATGACTCTGCTTGCATCAGACATTTTTTCAATGCAGTCCTCATCCAGAAACATATTTTGGTTGCATTCTCCTGAATCAATCATATTTTTGTATGTTCCTGTTGTCTTTTCTACATTCACCTCAAGTTATACTAATATATATCTATTTCTACCATATCTTCTTGATACAATTGCTGAATTTTATATTAATAAAAAACCTGTTCCTTTTGGCAATGTTTTTCTTTTTCTTTTCTTTTCTTTCTTTTTCTTTTTTGAAGTTTTGTGATCCAAAGTGTAATGTACCATTAGAACTCATTCTTTTTTTCTTTTATAACTACTTGCTCACTCTGGCTTCAAAAAGGTCCACATTTCCTATTTTTAAAGACACCATGGCACTTAATTTAATCCTATTATTTATAATACATTAATGTCAAGTTTTTCATATACATTTTCTAGTTCACTAAAATAGCATTATCTCAAATATCTCTCTCTGTTTCTATGCACACAAACATACACACACTCAGACACCCCTCTAAACTTTGATTTTTTTGGGCTTTTTTGTTTTCTTGTTTTATTGTGTATTCTTATTACAAAAGAACATATAGTTTAGAAAAATCTACAACTGAAAAAATGTAAAAATTAACAATAATTAAAAATAAAGGGGCCAGAGAGATAGCACAGTAGCTGGGTATTTGCCTTGCAGGTGGCTGACCCAGGATAAATACGAGATTGATTCCTGGCATCCCATGTGGGCCCCCTGGGCCTGCCAAATTAGCAGGGGCCCACTAGGGTAAATTTTCTATAGCTTGGCTATTTTCAATGTCATATAGTTAAAAATTTACTGTATGTAATCCTTTTAAACTGACATTTTTCATTTAGCAGTGGTACTAAAATTCTTACAAATAAGTTCATTTGTAAGAAATACTTCATTTCTTTTTATTACTGGAATATGTTCTCTCCATTATATCAAAGTACATCTGCTGATTTATCCACTCACTTATTGAAGGATTTCTGAATTGCATCAAATTTCGCAGTTATGAATACAGCTGTTCTTTTTGTTTGTGGGATTTTCTGAGGACATTGTTTTCAACTTATTTGGGCATTAAAGAATAGTCTTGTTATGTGTGGTAAGACATACTCACTTTGTAAATAACCAAAGTAATTTTTATCCAAAGTAATTGTACCACTTAATTTTGTTCTAGTGGAGAATGATAGTTACGATAGCTTCATATTCTCAGCTTTATTTTGGATTTTAAACACTTTAATTATTGTAATTACTGTGGCAGTATTTACTTTGTGTTTCCCTAATGACCTATGATATAGAACATCTTTTCATATATCTTATGTATATTTACTTTGGCAAGGTTTCTATTCATATCTTACTTATTAAAATTGATTTTGATCTCTCATTGACTTTTAAATGCATTATACATAGGTTTTTAATGTTCTTTATCAGCTATCTCCTGAAAATTTTTAGCTTAGTCTATGACTTACTTTTTCAATTGTTAACAATATATTTTATAGAACTGATGCATTTAAACTTCTATCATGAATGTTCTATAGCTAAAAATTCATCACCAAACCCAAGATCACTTAAATATTGTTCTCCTTTGTTCAAGTTTTATTATTTTTTCATTTATTCTAACTATTGTTACTAATTTTGAAATGAATTTTTTTATTTTTGGGTCACAGCTGGCAGTGCTAAGGTGTTACTCCTGGCTCTGTGCTCAGAAATTGCTCCTGGCAGGCACAGGGACTATATGGGATACTGAGATTTAAACCACCATCTATTCTGGATCGACTGCTTGCAAGGCAAATGCCAGACCGTTGTGCTATCTCTCGGCCCAGAAATAATCTTTTTTTGAACTGATGGCTCAAGTTTAATAGGGCAAAGTCAATTTTCATCTCACCATGACAGTTTTGTTCACTTCTTATATTTTTTCACTTTTTTCTTTTTTTTTAGTCTACTTTTTTAATTTTTTTATTTAAACAACTTTATTACACACATGATTGTGTTTGGAATTCAGTCATGTAAAGAACACAACCTATCACCAGTGCAACATTCCTATCACCAATGTCCGAAATCTCCCTCCTCCCCACCAAACCTCCGCCTATACTCTAGACAGGCTTTCTATTTCCCTCGTACATTCTCATTATTATGATAGTTCAAAACATAGTTATTTCTCTAACTAAACTCATCCCTGTTTATGGTGAGCTTCATGAGTTGTTACTTCCAGGTCTTTTCGTGTCCGAAAGTTTTTATTGCAAGAATGTGTTTTAGTTTTCATAAAACCCATAGATGAGTGAGACCATTCTGCGTCTTTCTCTCTCTCTCTCTGACTTATTTCACTCAGCATAATAGATTCCATATACATCCATGTATAGGAAAATTTCATGACTTCATCTCTCTGACAGCTGCATAATATTCCATTGTGTATATGTACCACAGTTTCTTTAGCCATTCATCTGTTGAAGGGTATCTTGGCTGTTTCCAGAGTCTTGCTATGGTAAATAGTGCTGCAATGAATATAGGTGTAAGGAAGGGATTTTTGTATTGTATTTTTGTGTTCCTAGGGTATATTCCTAGGAGTGGTACAGCTGGGTCATATGGGAGCTCGATTTCCAGTTTTTGGAGGAATCTCCATATTGCTTTCCACAAAGGTTGAATTAGACGGCATTCTCACCAGCAGTGGATAAGAGTTCCTTTCTCTCCACATCCCCGCCAACACTGCTTGTTCTCATTCTTTGTGATGTGTGCCAATCTCTGTGGTGTGAGGTGGTACCTCATAGTTGTTTTGATTTGCATCTCCTTGATGATTAGTGATGATGATTAGTTATGTGGAGCATTTTTTCATGTGTCTTTTGGCCATGTGTATTTCTTCTTTGTCAAAGTGTCTGTTCATTTCTTCTCCCCATTTTTTGATGGGGTTAGATGTTTTTTTCTTGTAAAGTTCTGTCAGTGCCTTGTATATTTTGGAGAATAGCCCCTTATCTGATGGCTATTGGGTGAATAGTTTCTCCCACTCAGTGGGTGGCTTTTGTATCCTGGGCACTATTTCCTTTGAGGTGCAGGAGCTTCTCAGCTTAATATATTCCCATCTGTTAATCTCTGCTTTCACTTGCTTGGAGAGTGCAGTTTCCTCCTTGAAGATGCCTGTAATGTCCTGGAGTGTTTTGCCTATGTGCTGTTCTATATATCTTATGGTTTTGGGTCTGATATCGAGGTCTTTAATCCATTTGGATTTTACCTTCGTACATGATGTTAGCTGGGGGTCTAAGTTCAATTTTTTGCAAGTGGCTATCCAATTGTGCCAACACCACTTGTTGAAGAGGCTTTCCCTGCTCCATTTAGGATTTCCTGCTCCTTTATCAAAAATTAGGTGGTTGTATGTCTGGGAAACATTTTCTGAGTATTCAAGCCTATTCCACTGATCTCAGGACCTGTCCTTATTCCAATACCATGCTGTTTTGATAACTATTGCTTTGTAGTACAGTTTAAAGTTGGTGAAAGTAATTCCTCCCATATTCTTTTTCCCAATGATTGCTTTAGCTATTCGAGGGTGTTTATTGTTCCAAATGAATTTCAAAAGTGTCTGATCCACTTCTTTGAAGAATGTCATGGGTACCTTTAGAGGGATGGCATTAAATCTGTATAATGCCTTGGGGAGTATTGCCATTTTGATTATGTTAGTCCTGCCAATCCATGAGTAGGGTATGTGTTTCCATTTCCATGTGTCCTCCCTTATTTCTTGGAGCAGAGTTTTATAGTTTTCCTTTTATAGGTCCTTCACATATTTAGTCAAGTTGATTCCAAGATATTTGAGTTTGTGTGGCACTATTGTGAATGGGGTTGTTTTCTTAATGTCCATTTCATCCTTATTACTATTGGTGTATAGAAAGGCCATTGATTTTTGTGTGTTAATTTTGTAGCCTGCCACCTTGCTATATGAGTCTATTGTTTCTAGAAGCTTTTTGATAGAGTCTTTAGGGTTTTCTAAGTAGAGTATCATGTCATCTGCAAACAGTGAGAGCTTGACTTCTTCCTTTCCTATCTGGATTCCCTTGATATCCTTTTCTTGCCTAATCGCTATAGCAAGTACTTCCAGTGCTATGTTGAATAGGAGTGGTGAGAGAGGACAGCCTTGTCATGTGCCAGAATTTAAAGGGAAGGCTTTTAGTTTTTCTCCATTGAGGATAATATTTGCCACTGGCTTGTGGTAGATGGCCTTCACTATATTGAGAAAGGTTCCCTTCATTCCCATCTTGCTGAGAGTTTTGATCAAGAATGGGTGTTGGACCTTATCAAATGCTTTCTCTGCATCTATTGATATGATCATGTGGTTTTTATTTTTCTTGTTATTGATGTTTGGTATTATGTTGATAGATTTACGGATGTTAAACCAGCTTTGCATTCCTGGGATAAAACCTACTTGATCGTAGTGGATGATCTTCTTAACGAGGCATTGAATCCTATTTGCCAGGATTTTGTTGAGGATCTTTGCATCTGCATTCATCAGCGATATTGGTCTGAAATTTTCTTTTTTTGTAGCATCTCTGTCTGGTTTAGGTATCAAGGTGATGTTGGCTTCATAAAAGCTACTTGGAAGTGTTTCTGTTTGTTCAATTTCATGAAAGAGTCTTGCCAAGATTGGCAGTAGTTCCTCTTGGAAAGTTTGATATAATTCATTAGTGAATCCATCTGGACCTGGGCTTTTGTTTTTCAGCGGACATTTGATTACTGTTTTAATTTCATCAATGGTGATGGGGGTGTTTAGATATGTTACATCCTCTTCCTTCAACCGTGGAAGATTATAAGAGTTCAAGAATTTATCCATTTCTTCGAGGTTCTCATTTTTAGTGGCGTAGAGTTTTTCAAAGTAGTTTCTGATTACCCTTTGAATCTCTGTCATATCAGTAGTGATCTCTCCTTTTTCATTCCTGATACAAGTTATCAAGTTTCTCTCTCTCTCTTTCTTTGTTAGGTTTGCCAGTGGTCTATCAATCTTGTTTATATTTTCAAAGAACCAACTTCTGCTTTCGTTGATCTTTCGGATTGTTTTTTGGGTTTCCACTTCGTTGATTTCTGCTCTCAGCTTTGTTATTTCCTTCTGTCTTCCTATTCTTGGGTCCTTTTGTTGAGCATTTTCTAGTTCTATTAGCTGTGTCATTAAGCTACTCAGGTAAGCTCCTTCTTCCTTCCTGATGTGTGCTTGCAAAGCTATAAATTTTTCTCTCAGTACTGCTTTTGCTGTGTCCCATAAGTTCTGATAATTTGTGTCTTTATTGTCATTTGTTTCCAGGAACCTTTTTATTTCCTCCTTGATTTCATCTCGGACCCACTGGTTATTGAGCATGAGGCTGTTTAACTTCCAGGTGTTATAGTGTTTCTTCTGAGTCCCTTTGAAGTTCACAAATAATTTCAGAGCCTTGTGGTCAGCGAAGGTAGTCTGCAAAATTTCTATCCTCTTGATCTTATGGAGGTATGTTTTATGTGCCAGCATGTAGTCTATCCTGGAGAATGTCCCATGTACATTGGAGAAGAATGTGTATCCAGGTTTCTGGGGATGGAGTGTCCTATATATATCCACTAGGCCTCTTTCTTCCATTTCTCTCCTCAGGTCTAGTATATTCTTGTTGGGTTTCAGTCTGGTTGACCTATCCAGTGTTGACAAAGCCGTGTTAAGGTCCCCCACAATTATTGTGTTGTTGTTGATATTATTTTTCAGATTTGTCAACAGTTGTATTAAATATTTTGCTGGCCCCTCATTTGGTGCATATATGTTTAGGAGAGTGAATTCTTTCTGCTCTACGTACCACTTGATTAATATAAAATGTCCATCTTTGTCCCTTACAACCTTCCTGAGTATAAAGTTTGCATTATCTGATATTAGTATGGCCACTCCAGCTTTTTTATGGGTGTTGTTTGCTTGGATAATTTTTCTCCAGCCTTTTATTTTGAGTCTATGTTTGTTCTGACTATTCAGGTGCATTTCTTGTAGGCAGCAGAAGGTTGGACTGAGTTTTTTGATCCATTTAGCCACTCTGTGTCTCTTAACTGGTGCATTTAGTCCATTGACGTTGAGAGAAAGAATTGTCCTGGGATTTAACGCCATCTTTATTTCAAAATTTGGTGTGTCTTTTGGGTAGTCTTGTCTTAGATTAGGTCTTTCAGTTTTTCTCTTAAGACTGGTTTTGTGTCTGTGAACTTTCTGAGCTGTTTTTTGTCTGTGAAACCATGTATTCTTCCGTCAAACCGGAAAGTGAGTTTTGCTGGGTATAGTATTCTGGGTGAAGCATTCATTTCATTCAGTCTTGTCACAATATCCCACCACTGCTTTCTGGCATTGAGTGTTTCTGGTGACAGGTCTGCTGTAAATCTCAGGGAAGCTTGCTTGAATGTGATTTCCCCTTTTGATCTTGCTGTTTTCAGAATTCTGTCTCTATCTGTGGGATTTGTCATTGTGACTAGGTGTGTCTTGGGGTGGTTTTTCTGGGGTCTCTTTTGGTTGGTACTCTTCGGGCATGCAGGATTTGATCACATATATTCTTTAGCTCTGGAAGTTTCTCTTTAATGATGTTCTTGACCGTTGATTCTTCCTGGAAATTTTCTTCCTGGGTCTCTGGGACTCCAATGATTCTTAAGTGTTTCTGTTGATCTTATCATAGACTTCTATTTTCATCTGTTCCCATTCTTTGACTAATTTTTCCATTGTCTGCTCATTTGCTTTAAGTTTTTTGTCCAATCTCTCCTGCTGTATGGAATTGTTATATATCTCATCTTCCACAGCACCAAGTCTATTCTCAGCTTCTGATACCCTGTCCCAGAGCTTATCCATTTTGTCATTCACTTCATTTACTGACTTTTTCAGTCCTGTTAGTTGACATGTTATTTCAGTTTGGAGTTTTGTGATTTCTGTCTTCATATTTTCTTGGTTCTTATTAGTGTTCTGTTCAACTCGATCCATGGTTTCTTGGAGGTCTTTGAGCATCTTCCATATTGCTAGTCTAAAGTCCTTATCTGAGAGGTTGATTAGTTGGTTGGTCATTATTTGGTCCTCAGAATTGTCATCTTCATTCACTATGTCTGATGCTGGCCTGCGTTGTTTCCCCATTGTCACACTTGTATTGTGGGTTTTTCTACGTGTTGTGGTGGTATTCATTGTCTATATGATGCAGGCAGCACACTCCTCTGGCTCCTCCCTTTCTGGATGGGCTGACTTGCCTTTAAGGTAGGGGAGTCCTCCGTGGATGAAGCCTCAAACTGGGTCAAATCTTAGGCCCGAGAGTGCAACAAAGAAGACAGTCCGGAGAGAAATGTTTGCTTCTGTGATATAGCGCCATTCTTAGTGTAATTTTTTCTTCTTGTTGCAATGGTGTTCTTTCCTTAGAAAGAACGGCTACGCGGCCGTGCTCCGCTGGAGCCTCTTTTTGCCCCACTCGCAAGAGTTTCACGCAAGAGGACAGTAGACAGACATATACAGGTCATACTCACAGTTTTTCACAGTTGGGCCCCACTGGGCCGGTGTACTTTCATGGATTTTCCCCGCCTGGTGTCACACACAGGAAGCCGGCTTTTGCAAAGTCTTGCCGGTTTTCATGCTCTGTAGTCCCTCCCTGAAAATGGCGTCTGGGCGAGCAAGTTTTCTGGAGCCTCTTTTTGCCCCACTCGCAAGAGTTTCACGGAACAGGACAGTAGACAGACATATACAGGTCACACTCACAGTTTTTCACAGTTGGGCCCCACGTGCCGGTGTACTTTCGTGGATTTTACCCCCCTGGTGTCACACACAGGGAGCCGGCTTTTGCAAAGTCTTCCCCTTCACATTTTTATGTCCAAATAAAGCTCCCAAATTATTGCAATTCTACACATAAAGCAGTAATATTTATAAATATATACTTTTACCCTAAAAAGTAAAAGTAATTATAATTTATCTACAAAAGAAAATATTGGTATTTTTGAACTATTAAAAGAATCAAAAATCATATATAATCTCCATTTAATTATATATAGCATATATAGTACTATAATTATATAATATTATATAATTTGTATTATTACATATAATTATAATCATACATAATTTGTTTTTATTAAAGTTTAAGAATTTTTAATATATTAATTTTTGTTATGGTTGTAAAAATTACTATGCATTGTCAACACTAAATTGTCTCTAACCCTCTATCACTCACTGTCCCTGTGTTTCTTCTAGTCTGGTATTCTTCCTCTCTACGACCCACTTGGTTCTGTTTTTCTATAATATCAATGTTTAAAATATTATAGTAATTTTCTATTTACATTATAGTTCTCACTTTAATATAAGTATCAATAATATATAAATTAATATAAATGTTTTGTTACTAAATCAACAAATCATATAACATTAAAGATTAGGATTTAGTAATAATTCTGTATGATATATATTATTCTCTTTCAGCCATTTGACTGATATACCTTTTATATTTACATGAGTATATATATCATACAAATTATCAATAAATGTAAGTATTATATTAGTTTTAAGCACTTGCTTCACATGTGTTGATCCCAGGTTCAGTTCCTTTGATCACACACAAGTGCTGAAGTGGAATCTAAGTAAAGAACAAGGATAAGTCCCTAACACGGTCCTATGTAGACAAGAAATCCACCCATCTCCACAACAAAATAAATTCTTCTTAAGGATCCTACAACAGGAGCCATTTCAAGGAATGACACATCAGCAATAAAGTTTGACTAAACTTACTTAAGGTTCTATTTAAATACTTCTTTTTTTGTGGGGGAGGGGTCACACACAGTGATGCTCAGGGATCTATGCGCTCAGAAATCACTCCTGGCTTGGAGGACCATATGGAAGTCGGAGGTTCATCCTGGGTCAGCCTCTTGCAAGTCAAACGCCCTACTGCTGTGCTGTCATTTTTGGCCCCATCTATTTAATTTTTAATAGCCAGTGGATGAGTTAATTTCTTATGTTTAATAAGACCTTTTTTTTTTTTTTTTTTTTTTTTTGGTTTTTGGGCCACACCCGGTGATGCTCAGGGGTTACTCCTGGCTATGCGCTCAGAAGTCGCTCCTGGCTTGGGGGACCATATGGGACGCCGGGGGATCGAACCTTGGTCCGTCTCCTAGGCTAGCGCAGGTAAGGCAGGCACCTTACCTCGAGCGCCACCGCCCGGCCCCAAATAAGACCTATTCTTATGAAATCTATCACCTATTTATTAATCTGATCGTTTTGCCTCCTTTTATTCCTACTTTCCTTACCATTCAGATACAGGGATCAGTTTGTAAATCAATATTTTATGTTTTTCATATTCAAAAGCATGTGAAATTTTTGTTGAGTTTCAGGTTTACAGATATTTTAGAGAAGAGCTTAATTAATGCCTATAGAAAAAATAGTGTAAACATAGCAATAGTAACTTAAAATACAAGTAATGATTTGCTTGAAAAATTACTTGAAGGTCAATTCACTTGTGATTTACCTTTTCTATTTTTTTTTTTTTTTTGGTTTTTGGGCCACACCCATTTGACGCTCAGGGGTTACTCCTGGCTATGCGCTCAGAAATCGCCCCTGGCTTGGGGGGACCATATGGGACGCCGGGGGATCGAACTGCTGTCCATCCTATGCTAGCGCTTGCAAGGCAGACACCTTACCTCTAGCACCACCTTCCCGGCCCCAACCTTTTCTATTGTTAATAGACATAATATCAGCTATTTATACCCAAAAGCAGTGGAAAATTAAGTATTCACAATTTAAATTTTGTTGAAATTTAATTATATACAGAAATAACATTTCATTGACATCGACATTTACTAATGAAGAAAAGCATCAAAATTAAGAAGATAACTGAAATTTTAAAGAAGAAAGATTATTTTATGGGCCAACTCATTTGCAGTTGTCTCTGTGAAGAATGAGAGTGATTAAACTCTATAATATCTAGTGATTTCTAAATCGTAGCAAAGCTAGAAAAAATTTATTTTACCATATTTCATAAAATTTCTGAGATGAGTAATTTACTCTAATGGAAATTAATTCACTGAATTAATTTTATTTAATTAACTGTATTTTATTTAGCATAATTTTGATGGTATGCAAAGCAGACATTGCTGATAATTAAGCCAAGCATTAAAACAAAGAAATCTTTGGAAGTTGTTCAATATATTTATTGCTGAAGGCAATTTATATCCAAAGGTATATAAATTTAGAATTAAAAATCTTAACACGTGTATATAATTTTAAAAAATTTCTTAGTAGTAATGTAAGTAGGTTTGTTGATGTGCTAAATGAAAATAGTGGTATTAAAACCCATGGCAGAAATTTCTGAGGTTTATTTAAGTGAAATATTACCAATTTCAAACATACCTAAACAATAATTTTATATATAAAAACTGTTGACTTAATGGGGTGGACGAATAGTACAGGGGAAGGGTGTTTGCCTTGCATGTAGCCGACCTGGATTCAATCTCACACAACCCATATGAATCCAACAGCCCCCTATGACTGATTTCTGAGCACAGAGACATTAGCATTGCTTGATGTGATCCAAAGACAGGCAAAAATAAAACACATCAGTTGTCTTTAATTAAGAGTATGTAGTTTTTGAATTATTGGAATTGAAAATTAATTATTCTAACAAAACTAGGTAGAATCCTGATGGACATAGTAAAAATAAATAAATAAAATAAAAATGGTTAGTAAAGTAGCGATATGTCAAGAGAAATGTTTGCTAATAAGAGTAAAAATATATTTCAATAACACATCATCACTAAAAGAATAAATCAATATTTAACTTGAGGGTACCATCATTTTACAAACAAAAGCATGTTGTATTGTCAAAAATATAATGTGCATACAGTACAATCAACAAACTAAAAAAACAATATCTATTGAAGAAATGATTTAAATAAAAGAAAATCCAAGACACTATTCTATTAAGAAAGGTAGCATTTATTTTTAATTTCAAAAATACAGTTTGATTTGATTTATCTCACGATATAGTGCATATATCTATTTATTTATTCAGGTAGTTAAAGGATTATTTTTTACTCTGAATTTCATTTTAGTGCATTGACTTATGTAAGTCTGACAAAATTTTATTTTTATCCTCTAGTATTACATTATTACCTTTGGAAAGAAAATAAAACTCAAATTAATGAATGAGGACTGCAGTTTTATGCTTAAGATAAAATTAATAATTACATTTAAAATAAATTATATGCATTTGCATTTAAATTTTATTTAAAAGGTATTTAAAAGTTTAAGTGTTATACATATAAACAAATTTAAAATAAGTTATAATATATATATTATATAATATATATATAATATATATATTATATAATATAATATAAATTGATCATGTAACTTTCTGTTTAACATTTTCATTGTTTTGAAGAGCTAAAGAACAAAATACTTCTCAAATTTATATTTATTTTTCTCATCACATTTTATCTTGAGGCATGCTCCATGTGTACATATTAAAATTTACATTAAAATTATGTAAATGGAGATGATATTCTGAATGAAACAAGAATATGTATAAATAACAACACCTATTGAATAAGGTGTTCATTAATGAAATATCAGCTTTCACTAGTGAGGATGGACTTATCAAAAATACTGGGCACAATTTGTGTTGGCAGGATATGGTGAAAAAGAAATTGCCATTCAGTGTTGGTGGAAATGCTGCTTGAACCAATCTCTATGGAAAAAAGTATGGAGGGTTCTATATAAACTAAGAATTTAATCTGCCATATTACCCAACAATCCCAATTTTGGTTATCTACCTCCAGGACAGAAAAAAATTAATCTCAAAGTATGTATGTCTCCTCCTTGAATATATCTTTAGTATCAATGTCAAGAGAATTTTACCTATGTGTTCTATATACCTTATGGTATATATTATGGTTTAGGGTCTGATTACAAGGTCTTTAATCCATTTGGATTTGACCTTTGTGCATGGTGTTAGATGGAGGTCCGAGTTTGGTTTTTTGCATGTGGCTGGCTATTTGTCCCAACACCACTTGTTGAAGAGGATTTCCTTGTCTATGTTGCATTTCTAACCCCTTTATCAAAGATTAATTGATTGTATGTCTGGAGAGCATTTTCTGAATAATCGTATATTCAATTGATCAGAAGGTCTATATTTATTTCAATACCATGCTGTTTTAATAACTATTACTTTTTAGTTAATTTAAAGTTGCAGAAAGTGATGCCTCCCATCTTCTTTTTCCTAAGAGTTTCTTTAGATATTTGTATGTTTATTTTTCCAAAATAATTTCAGAAGTGTTTGATCCACTTCTTTAGAGAATGTCATGGGTATCTTTAATGGAATTTTATTAAATCTGTATGGTGCTTTGGGGAGTATTGCTATTTTAATGCTGTTAAGCCTCCCAATCCATGTACAGGATATATGTCTCCATTTCCTTGTGTCTTCATATATTTCTTGAAGTGGTGTTTTGTAGTGTTCAGTTAAGTTGACTCCTATGTATTTTAATTTCTGTGGCATTCATGTAAATAGGATTGTTTATTTAATGTCCATTACTTCTCTATCATTATTTGTGCATAAGAAGGCCATTGATTTTTGTGTGTTAATTTTGGAACCTGCAAATTTACTATATAAACCTATTGCTTCTAGATGTTTTTGGTAGAGTCTTTTGGGTTTTCTAAATATAGTAGCATGTCATTTGCAAACACTACTGTTCAAACAAGTGGAAACATAGATAAACCAATGGGACTATATTAAGCTGAGAAGATTCTGCACCTCAAAGGAAGTAGTGACTTGAATTCAAAGGCTATCCACAGAATGGGAGAAACTATTCACCCAATACATAAATTAAGGGTCTAATATCTAAGAAATATAAGTTATTGACAGAACTTAACAAGAAAGACTACTAATTCCATCAAAAATGGGGAGAAGAAATGAACAGAACTTCCTCAAAGAAGAAATACAAATGGCTAAAGACACAGGAAAAAATGTTCCACATCACTAATCATCAGGGAGATGCAAATCAAAACAACAATGAGGTATCATCTCATGCCACACAGAGACTGTACATATAACAAAGAACAAGAATAATCAGTGCTGGCAGAGATGTGGGGAGAATGGAACTTTCAACCACTGCTTGAGGAAATGCTATCCAGTCTTTCTGAAATACAATATGGATATTTCTCAAAGAAAGTGCAAATTAAGCTTCCATATGATCCAGCTATACCATACCAACTATACCATTCTCTTAGGTATATATACCCTAGGAACATAAAACATTACAAAAATGCCTTTGGCACACCTATATTCATTGCAGCCCTATTACCAATAGCCAGAATCTGGAAACAATCCAGATATTCGACAGTAGATGAGTGGCAAAAGAAAATGTGGTACATGTACACAATGGAATAATATACAGCCATCAGAAAAAGTGAAGTTATGCGGAACTATTTACCATAGCAAGACTCTGGAAACAACCAAGATGCCCTTCAACAGACGAATGGCTAAAGAAACTGTAGTACATATACACAATGGAATATTATGCAGCTGTCAGGAGAGATGAAGTCATGAAATTTTCCTATACATGGATGTACACGGAATCTATTATGCTGAGTGAAATAAGTCAGAGAGAGAGAGAAAAACGCAGAATGGTCTCACTCATCTATGGGTTTTAAGAAAAATGAAAGACATTCTTGCAATAATAATTTTCAGACACAAAAGAGAAAAAAGCTGGACGTTCCAGCTCACCTCAGGAAGCTCACCACAAAGAGTGATGAGTTTAGTTTGAGAAATAACTACATTTTGAACTGTCCTAATAATGAGAATGTATGAGGGAAATGGAGAGTCTGTTTAGAGTACAGGCGGGGGTCGTGTGGGGAGGAGGAAGACTTGGGACATTGGTGATGGTAATGTTGCACTGGTGATGGGTGGTGTTCTTTACATGAGTGAAACCCAAACACAATCATGTATGTAATCAAGGTGTTTAAATTAAAAAAAAAACAGATCAATGACAAAAGAAACTGTGGTACATATATACAATGGAATATTATGCAACCTGCAGGAAATATGAAGTCATGAAATTTTCCTATAGATGGATATACATGGAAACTATTATGCTGAGTGAAATAAATCAGGGAGAGAGAGAGAGACAAAAAATAGTCTCACATTTTTATGGGTTTTAAGAAAAATAAAAAACATTATTTTAATAAGGCCCAGAGATGAAGGCCTGAAGGAGTGGCTCAAGGTACGAAGCTCACCACAAAGTGTGGTGAGTGCTGTTAGAGAAATAGCTACACTAACAACCACCATGATTATGTTAACGAATGAAAAATGTAAAATACCAGGCAGAGGATGGGGAGAATAGAGATTCCCATCCCATTGGCGATGGGAATGTTGCACTGGTGAAGGGGTGTGATCTTTTTATGACTGAAACCCAACTATAACCATGTTTGTAATCACAGTGTTTAAATAAAAATATTTTAAAAATAAATTAAAAAAAAGAAATTTTTCTATATATCGGTGGACATGGAAACTATTATGCTGAGTGAAATAAGTCAGAGGGAGAGAGATAGGCATAAAATAGTTTCACTTATCTGTGGAATTTAAGAAAAATGAAAAAATAGTATTGTAATAATACTATTACTGGAAGGACCAGTACACAATATGAAGCTTGCCACAAAAAATGTGACTGTAGTTAGAGAAAAAAAAACTACACTAACAACTATCATAACAATGGTAGTGAGTAAGATAAATAGAATGACTGTCTCAAATACAAGGGTTTGGGACGCGGGAAATGTGGTCATTGGTAGTGGGAACATTGCACTGGTGAAGGGGTGTATTTTTTTATTTATGACTAAAACCCAACTACAAACATGTTTATAATCATGGTGTTTAAATAAATATATTATTTTTTTGCAAAAAGAATATATCCACACCGTTATTCACTGCAGCACTCAGTACAATAACTAAGAGTTGGAATCAACCTAGATGTTCTCTTACCTTTTTGACACTATGGTTTACAGTATTGTCAATGAAGAGGCACCATGTATGTCACTTTATCTCCTTTCACCACCCCGTTCTTTTTGCAGAGTGAACAGTGCTAATTATCATTGTCATAGCAGACCCTTCTCTTCTTTAACTGAACACACTCCTCTGTGGCAAGCTTTCTACTATGGAGAGGTTCACCTGGCCCTCACTTTATTGTCTCTGATATTATTACCATTCTGTCTTTTATTTTTATTATTAAGTATTTTAATTAATCATTGTTAAATTGAAAAAATAATATTTTGGAGTGGATCCATTTAAACCACTTGCTGATGCTTAGGAACTAGTCTGGACTCTTTGCTCAGAAGTGTTCCTTTGGATCTTAGAAAAGCAGAAATGTTTCCAGGAATTTGAACCATATCATCCATGAGCAAGGCATGTATTTGTCTCCTATAATTTCTCTTCAGTACTGATTCTATTATTAGCTATTTTTAAATGCTCTCATGAAATTAAAGTGCTTGCTTTTTCAGGTAGAATTTTTATATCTTTTGAATATTTCCATTGTTGCATAAAATGGCATTTCTAATTTTTTCATAAATTCCCAAATTCTTTTTCATATGTTCCACACCAATTTACATTCTGATCAATTGTGTACCAAGGTGACCTTTTTTATAGACACCATGGCCAAAAGTTAAGGTTTATTTCACATAGGCCTTTTTCACAAATATGTATATATAACTCAATGTGTTTTTTTTTGTTTGTTTGTTTGTTTTTGGGCCACACCCGGCAGTGCTCAGGGGTTACTCCTGGCTGTTTGTTCAGAAATAGCTCCTGGCAGGCACGGGGGACCATATGGGACACCAGGATTCGAACCAACCACCTTTGGTCCTGGATCAGCTGCTTGCAAGGCAAACGCCGCTGTGCTATCTCTCTGGGCCCCTCAATGTGGTTTTTATTTTAATTTTCAAAATAATAAGTGATGTAAAGCAGTTTTTATTGGCTTGTGTACCATCCGTATAAATATTTTAGAGAACTGCTTACTTAAGATTTTTGGCCATTTTTAAAATTAGGTAATTTTGTCATTGTTAAGATGTATGAGCTTTTGATAAATTTTGTATCTCAAATTTATCTTTTTCCATTCAATAATATATCTTTAATTGTTTCAAGTCTTATATTTAGTATTTTAATTAGTTTTTGTATTTGATGTCATAAAGTAATTTATTTGGTATTTTCAGATATGGTATTTTAGGTTACCAATATATTTTACTGTACCATATTTTAACTACATATTATATATGCATGTATATATACAAATGTATATTTGTATAAATTTGCTTAAATATATATGTACCTATTTATTTACAAATAAAATATAAACTACTTAATTATAAATACATCTATATTTGTATTTATCTGCAAGATATCTTCGCCGTTATCTTGGCTGGGTATTTGTGAATCCAAGAACAGTCCCCAGAATGAGAAATTACTTCCCATCCCCTTGTCCCCTTTCGGGGGAAGACCTTGGTAATATTTATCCGCAGCAAGTAATAATCCACACAGACAAGAACCATAGGGTTTAAAAGATCGGGCAAGGAGAGCCAGAGAATCCTCCTGCAGCCAGCAGCTTTTCACAGAAGGACCCCTCACTCCTGTCCCTCAAGCTATTTATTGCCAACTCCACAGCGCCCCACCTGGAAGGGTTAGGTGGGGCAAAAGTCACAGAACAATCCTAAGGAAACACTTTTATATACAATTCCAAGAATCATCTTATGGAAACTTTTTCATATGCTACAATTCCCCCTTTTTTTGTAAAGAAACAATAAACAATAATAATGTACAGAAATAAATAATATATTCTTTTAATTGTAAAAAGAATAACTAAGCAATTGTAAAAGAGTGGCTGTTTGCATAAGTGCATCACGGGAAAAAGTATAGAAAAAAAAATTTTTAGCCTAACACAGGGTGTTCAAAACCAGAAACAGATGTAAAGGAATCAACTACAAGCTCCAGAGTAGAATAAAATCTACAGCATCCAAGATGATCAATTCCGAGTAAGTATTCCCTTGAAAAGCAGAAGTCGAGTAAGAAATTCCAATATTCAGGACCTAATAGGCCATGGGGAGCTCCCGGGGCAATCACAAAGCCCGAAAGTAATTCGGAGACAGAGATCCTTAGATGAGATGCTCACAAGGCTGCGTAGCAGGTGAGAAGACACACATTTTCCATACCAGTCCAGTTTGAGCAGAAGAAAGCCCATGTTTGGAGGCAGTGAATTAGGCTCCTATTTCGAAGGAAGAGCCACACACACACACCCGCACAATGGGCGCCAAAGTAAATAAGATCCATATGTACTTGAATTCAATCCAAGATGAGTTCTAGTCCAGTCAGCAGTTCATAAGAGGTCCGAAAATGAAGAACCATGTACGGCCGATTATTAGGTGGGAGCTTAAGTTCAAAACCAAAACAAAATGCTTAAGGCAGAGAACTTCCCCGTGTAAATGAAAAAATTGAGGGTCTATCCAAAATAGATAAAACCTCCTTTTGCACCTACTATTTTTTCCAATGATGCACCCATGCAAAAGGCCAAAATACCAGCCAGGATTACAATCTAGCAACTTATTTATGACAGTATCTAACCCCTAATCCAAAGCAACAAAAGTAAAACCTTAATGAAATACCATATCAATTTTGAGAATTCACAACTAAGATGTAAAAACATTAATTACAGTAATCAACAAAAGTGTAGACTCAAATATAACTTTACAGGATTACAATTATATAACTACAAGAGCTGAAATTTCTCCCAAGTTCAAAAACTACTATGAAAAGATAGGGAGTCCAGAACTCCCAAAAGTCCCACCAAAGAAACTTGATGAGTCAGGGAAAGCAGTTGTAATAAGAAGCAGGATACAGTACTGCAACAGTTTACGATGTCTTTCTCAGTCAGAGATCAGGAGGCTTGTCATAGTGGGTGATGATTTGCACACGATGATTTGCAAATGTGGAGGGATTCCTGAAAATAGACTGTTAGGGACTCGGAAAAAAGAGGGAAGGATAAGTAAGAATAAATTGGGGAAGATAAAGTCAGGAAAAGAGAACTATATACAAAACATGTAAGACATACAGACACACAAGACATACATAAACATATTTCACACAAACATGGCCATCACTCACTCATACTTACCAAAAAATGTTAGCTGGGAGGATCCCAAATAGAGCGAAAACAAAAAAAAAACAAAAAAATTCAGCTGAATCAACAAAAAGCGCTTTAAAATACAATAGCCGGCAAACAGTTTAGATGAAAATCTTCAAGTTCACAGCAACAACAAAAGATATATTTTTAAGGCATAGTCGAGTAACTCTGCAAGAGAATTTCATGCACAATACAACCAAGGAAACCAATAATACAAGTAGAGACAAGTAATTCTATCGTAACCATAGATGATGAGCACTGTAAAGAGAGTCCACCTAAAAGGTACTGTTATGTCAAAATTATGAATTCACCTCCATCTAGAAGCCTAAATTCACCTCCATCTAGAAGCCTAAATTGAGGCAAATAAAACAATGACGTTAGAGTGAAAGAGTGAAAGTTGTTAGATGAGTATATCTCAATATATTGCTATATAATACCTTAGTACGATGAGGAAGCTTTCTCTCGAGTGAGCCTGGATCAATAGTGGTGTCAAGACATAAATACATCATACAAGCAACTACAATGGGGATTCATCATAATAAATCCTATTCAGCGGGAGTACCTGTGAAATGAATCATAAAGCATTAATGACAACTAACAAATAAAATAAATAATTATTAAGCATTTATAGTAGATCTCTGAGAAGTATAAAACAGGATGTATGCTGCTGTGGATTTTACCGATGCAGTAGGAATTTTCTTGATTTTCTTGTCATCAAAATTGATCCAGTGTTGTCTTGAGTCAATATTACAGTATGATGTACAGTGTCCAAAATGAAGTTTACCAAAATGGTTAGACACTGATGATAAGATGTATTTTTCAGTTTTATAAGTTTTTTCCTGAGTGAATTCTGCTAAGTTGAGGTCTTCTAAAGGAAAATCCACATAAGTGAGTAGTTTTTTAATTTGTTTGCCATCAAAAGCAAAACGTTTCAAATGAATAATTAATACTGGAGGTAATTTCCACAAGTATGTCCTCTTCAAAAAGTCCCTTTTAGTGTTGCAGCTGTTACAATGAATTCTATTGTTACCTTTCAAATCTTCTTCTCTAAAGAATTCAACAAGGCATTCTTGTAACGTACATTAATCTGTAGGCTTGATTGCCAGGGACAACTGAACAAATGTCTCATATACTTCAGACTTTTGGTGACATGTGAGACACTGTAGTGTAGATTTGAACTGTCCTTGAAAGAGGTCATATATAAGAGATTTGTGAGCCTTTTGGTGTTTAGGCCTAGATTGTTCATGTTTTTCATTGTCTATCAGGTGTATAGTTTTATCTGCTACTGAATTTTCAGTAAGCAAATCCTGATGTAGTCCCTCTATAAGGAACATCAATAATTCGTGAGGATCCTGTTGGTTGTGTCCGGCAAATTGGTCATTAAGTAAACCAATTGTTGCTTTGAAGTGTTCAGGATTGACATTCCTATGACATCCATCTCCCATGATTTTGATGAGATGACCGAATTGTTCTGCTAATTTACCTTTATGTCCACTTGGATTTTCTTTGTTAATGTCTTTTTTATAATGATCTTGATAAAAATACTGAGTTAAGTCTGAAATATTATACAGGCATGTAATATTGAGTTCATATAGCATGAGTTCCCTAAATTTCATAATCCTGTAAATGCAGGTCTCTGTTTCTCTATTTGCATTCTGGAATGTAAGGGCTTCTTACTCTTGTCTGCCTTATTCAAGGTATTGGGTGTAAACGTTAATCCCTTGTTTACTTTCTCAGAGGCCACAGCAGTGGCCACAGCAGTGTTACAATTGTCAGTGTTTTGGGCATTTTGTATTTGACGTGGGGGCAGGCTTGTAGTCCCAGCAACCTGATCCTGGTGGTTTGTACTAATTCGATTTCTGATGAGGCGTAAAGGGACCCAAAATTTCTTAGAGGGGTTGTCATTTGTACCAACATATGCATATCCCCTTCCTCTCAGAAGAAGATATCCAGCGATCCATTTTTCATCCTCTTTGATCCAAACCGGTATATGTGATGTTTCTTGTCTCTGAATATCTTCTTTAAAATGTCTTTCCCCAGCAGTGTAACTTTCCCCTTGGGGTAAATTTAGGTAATTTAGTGTAAGAAGAGTCAAAGATAACAGCTCAGTAGGTGCTAAACCTCTTTTTCTATTCTTTTGTAATTGAGTTTTTAGCGTCCTGTGCGCTCTTTCCACAATGGCCTGTCCTTGGCAATTATAGGGGATTCCTTTCAGATGTTTTATCTGCCATTCTTTACAAAAGAATTCAAAAGTTTTGCTGATATAGGCGGGTCCATTATCAGTTTTAATGGAATACGGAACACCCATAACTGAAAAGCATTGTAAAAGAAAACTGCAAACTGCCTTAGACTTTTGGGAAGACATAGGGATTGCCCAAATAAATCGAGAATAAGTGTCCACCACCACATGAAGATAAGGTTTCTTTGGAAATAAATCTGTTTGAGTTACATCCATTTGCCACAGTTCATTAGACTGTAAGCCTCTTGGGTTTGCTCCTGCTATGTGAGTCTTTTTTGCTAATGGGGCACATATGTCGCACCTTTCTATAATTTCTCTAGCTTGCCTCCAGGGAATCTGGTAATTTACATGTAAGCGGCGAGCATTTGTGTGTAAAGCTGTATGTTCTTCTGTAGGTGACTTGAATATAGGCATTGCCAACAAATCTGCAGTTTTATTTCCTTGAGCCATTGGCCCTGGAAGACCTGAGTGGGCTCTAATATGTGTGATGAAGATGGGTTCAGTTCGTTTTTGAATAAGCTGTTGTAATGTTTGTAGTAAATTCTGTATAATTGGGCTATGAGCATTGAGAGAGGCCGTGGCTATCACAGGACATAAATTTACCACATACAAAGAATCAGAGACAACATTCATGGCGTCAGATACATTTTCTAATAGGTAAATTAACGTTGCTAATTCAACTTTCTGTGCTGACTTATACTTGGTATCTATAGTTATATTCATGTTTTCTCCAGTTATCCCACCCCTACCCCCACTGGACCCATCTATGTAAAAAACCTTCTCATTGGGGATAGGAGAGTCTCGAACGATAGAAGAAATAACAAACTGAGTCTTTTTCAAAAAGTCCCATGTCTTTCCTGGTGGATAATGAGAGGAAATTTCTCCTGTGAAATCTGAAAGGGCCCTTTGTAAAGATTCATTAAGAGGCAATATTGACTCAATTTCCTTTTTTGGTATTGGCAATACTAATATATCAGGGTCAAGTCCTAGTAAAGATATAGATCTGAGTCTTGCTTTGATAATGAGTTCTGAAATTAAATCCAAATAAGATATCACAGACCGAGGCTGTTTGTTATGTAAATATACCCATTCCAGCGGACCTGCCTGTTGCATCAATGCCCCCGTAGGGGTTTCTTTTGTAGGGAAAATTAATAAAGAAACCTTCTCTCCCGGGATGAATCTTGAGAGAAATGATTGTTGCAACCTGTTCAAGAAGAAGTCCAATTCATTTTTGGCCTCTATAGTTAAATTTCTCGGGCTGTCTAGGGCAGAATCACCCTCCAACGTTTTAAACAAATTAGACAGTTCTGCATTTGGGATTCCTAGCGCAGGCTGGAGCCAATTCACGTCACCTAAAAGTCTCTGAAAATCATTAAGTGTTTTGAGGTTTTCTTTTTTGATGGAGATTTTTTGTGGACGTATAGACGTTCGGTCCAAAATAAAACCCAAGTATTGATATGGTGGCATAGTCTGTATCTTTTCTAAAGCTATTTTCAGTCCTGCTGTTTGCAAACAGTCAATAACAAAAGAATATACGTCCTGTAGATCTGTTTCATTGTTCATTGTGATAAGAATATCATCAGTATAATGAAAGATCATGGCTTGAGGAAATCTTTCTCGAGCAGGGCTCAAAATCTTATCTACAAAAAATTGACACATTGTTGGGGAATTCAGCATGCCCTGGGGGAAGACAGTCCATTGGAACCTTCGGCAGGGATGGGTATTGTTTATAGAAGGAACTGAGAATGCAAACCGGTGTTTATCATCCGGGTGAATAGGAATATGGTAAAAACAGTCTTTCAAGTCAATTATGACTAGTGGCCATTCCTTTGGGATAACTACAGGTGATGGTAAACCTGTTTGCAATTTTCCCATGGGTACCATAGATATGTTTACTGCTCTCAGATCCATCAACAGTCTCCATTTTCTGGACTTCTTTTGTATGGTAAATATAGGCGAATTCCATTGAGAAAATGAAGGCTCAATATGCCCTAATTTTAGCTGTTCTTCCACTAATTCTGTTAGCACCTTTAATCTATCAATTTTAAGGGGCCACTAACCTATCCAAATTGGTTCATCAGATTTCCATTTTATTTTTATTGGTGCTGGGTTCTTTCTGTCAGTGGCCCCTACCAAAAATTCTGAATTTTCATTTCAGGAGAAGTTCCAGACTCTTCTGGAGCTAATGGGATGTGGAATTCAGCTTTCCACTGCTTATGTAGGTCGCGACCCCACAGAGAAGGTGAGAATGGGCCCACATGAGGTCTAATTATGGCCTTTTGATTTTCTGGGCCATGAACTACCATAGTCCTTTTACTTAACAGACAGGAACTTAAACCTCCCACTCCTTCTAGCGAGTATGGAATTTCTTGTAAAGGCCAATTTTCTGGCCATTCCTTATCAGAAATTACTGTGATTTGAGCCCCGGTGTCTATCATTCCATTAAAGGGTCGCCCCTGAAAGTGAAGTTTAATCATCGGATTTTCCTCTTTAAATTTAGTAACCAGAGCGATAATTGGGTTATGGGCGGCCCCTGGATCTGTGCTTCCAAAACCTCCAATTCGTGTCTTATCTGAAGTCCCAAATTTGACATACGGCACTATTACTATCTGGGCAATTGCCTCCCCCTTTTTGAATGTCCAAGTATCCGATACCGTAATTACTACAACAATTTCTCCCTTTGAATCTGAGTCAATGACACCTGTGGTTACTGATATACCCTTTACATTGAGGGAACTTCTGCCCAGAATCAACCCCATTGTATCTGGGGGTGGCGGGCCTACAATGCCAGTTTTTAGCATGAAGGGGCATGCTCCTGGGTAAATTGTAATGTCCTCTGGGCAAGTTATGTCAAGCCCAGCGCTCCCCACAGTCGCATGAATTAATTCCCTAATTGTGAGCAATCTTGGGCTGGGCTCGGAAGAAGTATGGTTTGTGGACTTTGCCCCTGATTTGCACGGGCCTGGGGACTGGCCCGGTAGGCGTTTCCCTGCATTGGAAATGTGTGTCCCTGAGGAGCTTGATTTAACAAAAGATGACAATTTCTTCTGATATGGCCCTGTTTTCCACAATGGTAACAGAAGAATTGCCTTCTGGGTGTGGTGTTAAAACCATTCCCTGTGTTATTATTAGGGAGATTTCCAGATCTGCAATCTTTTGCCCAGTGGCGACCTCTCTTGCATTTTGGGCAGAGACCAGGCTTTGGGGCGGCGCTTTTTCCCCGGGGGTAGAAAGACTTTGTTCCCTTGCTTACTGCAAAAGTTTGCACTGGATCCAGGTTTGCTGAAGAATCATAAACATTTCTGCAGGCATATAAAAAATCATTTAAGTCAGCCTTGTCCTGCAAAGGGGCCAATATCAATTTGCAGGCTGAATTCGCATTATGATAAGCCAAACTTTTTTCTAAATATTTTCTAACCTGCTTATCTTTGACTTGTATTTTCAAAGCATCTTTGAGTTTAGCTACAAAGTCGATATATGGCTCATGGGGACCTTGGGTAATTCTTAAAAAGGTTCCTGCACCTGTGCTGTTCATATCAAGTTTTTCCCATGCGGATACTGCAATATCTTTAATTATGTTTAAGATTTCCTTAGGTAAAGCAGCTTGTGCCTGAATATCTGCATATTGATTTTCTGCCATTAATAATTCATACGATAGAGTGACCCCTGCCACTCGTTTTTTTGTTCCATCCGGGCTATATAATTTGGATTTCACACCCTCCGCATAGAACATCTCCCATTCCATTCGCTGTTTAGATGGCAAGCATATTTCAGCTAGTTTTTGAAATTCATGCAGTGTCCAAAGTGATTTTCGACACCAAAGTCTTAGCGTCTCCAGACAGTATGGAGAGGTTGGCCCAAATTCCTTACATGTTTTCTTAAAGCGTTCCATGTCTTCTATTTCAAGGGGTTCGTAAATGGTTCTATATACTGTTTGTAATGGAACTGAGGCTGGATTAGCAGAAGTACTTTGCACCGGGCTCTGAGCCCTGACATGTGGAGCACTAGCCTGTGATTCGTCATCTGAGCCAGCACTATTTTGTGATTCCATTCTGTGTACAGAATCCGGACTCACTTGTGGACTTAGCACCGGGGGTTGGTCATCAGTGTTAATATTTTGATTTGGGTCCTGAGTTTCTAAATTATGTTTCCGAGTAGATTTTTTGTTGGGAAAAATGCCTATATTTTTGATGGTGGTGCTAGATTCATCAGCCTGCACTTTGGCCTGGAGTTTCATTGGATAGATCTCCTTATTTTCCAGGCTGGTCTTAGCCTCACTTTTCCCACACTTTTTCCTTCCGAAATACCAGCCAATACCTATGCACGCCATAACAATATTAGCAACCACAGAGATTCCACAAACTATGGCTAATGGAGCCAACACAGGCGAGGCAAATATTTGAGTATCAATTGTCATTTGAACTATAGACCACAACCATCCAAAAGCAATGAATTTACCTATCATCCAGCCTATTTGTTTTAAATAGTATGGAAATATCCACTTGACAAACGCCAAACCAAAGAATTTGTAACAAGGTGGCACAATCAACACGGCTGACCATAGAAGCCATCCAAGGATCTCCAGAGGCAATTTCCAATAAAGCGTTTCACTTACAGTTATTGAGGGTCCAGGTCCACCTGTTCCCAGCGCCATTTGCAAGATATCTTCGCCGTTATCTTGGCTGGGTATTTGTGAATCCAAGAACAGTCCCCAGAATGAGAAATTACTTCCCATCCCCTTGTCCCCTTTCGGGGGAAGACCTTGGTAATATTTATCCGCAGCAAGTAATAATCCACACAGACAAGAACCATAGGGTTTAAAAGATCGGGCAAGGAGAGCCAGAGAATCCTCCTGCAGCCAGCAGCTTTTCACAGAAGGACCCCTCACTCCTGTCCCTCAAGCTATTTATTGCCAACTCCACAGCGCCCCACCTGGAAGGGTTAGGTGGGGCAAAAGTCACAGAACAATCCTAAGGAAACACTTTTATATACAATTCCAAGAATCATCTTATGGAAACTTTTTCATATGCTACATTTATCTATATATTTAAATATAAAATTTATATGTTTATATGCTATATATATTGATTATTTAGTCACAGCTAACTCAGTAATCTCAGGGCTTTTTTCTGTCTCTGTTCTCAGACATCACTCTTGGTAGCTTGGAAAACCATACGATGAGTTATGGATCAAACTAAAATGACTTCATGTCATGCAAATGGTTAAACCTTATCATTTTTTGTTTGTTTGTTTTGGGTTACACACAGCAGTGCTTAGGGCTTACTCTTGGCTCTGTACTAAGAAATCATACCTGAAGAGCCGACCATACAGGTTATTGGAGATACAACCTGGATAGCCAGGTGCAATGCAAGAGAAGCCTTACCACGTTTGCTGTCTCACCAGTCCCTCCTTGCCCTCCTGTGTATAGTACTACTCTGGCTTTCTATTTTAATGCTTTTTTATTTAGTTATTCATGTTCAAAGCTTTCCTGTGCTTCAAATATAAATGAGTATAGACATTGATTTATTTTTTCTATGTGATTATTTTGATCAAACTTATAAACAGAACAGTTTTATCTAAATGTAGTTGAAGTACTTTCCTTTTTTTTTCCTCTTTTTTAGAAAGAGATAGTGAAGGAGAGGGAGACAGTGGAGAGAGAGAGACAGAGACAGAGAGACAGAGACAGAGAGACAAAGAGACAGAGAGAGTGAGAGGGAGAGGAGGAGAGGGAGAAGGGGAAGAAGAAAGGAGTAAGAGGGAGAGAGAGGTAGGAAGAGGGAGGAGAGAGAGGAAAGAAGAGAGAGAGGAGGAGGGAGAGGAGGAAGGAGAGGAGGGAGAGGGAGGGTGAGGGAGAAAGAGGGAGAGAGAGGAGGAAGAGAGGGACAGGGAGGGAGAAAGAGGGAGAGAGAGAGAAAGGAATGACAGGGAGAGGAAGAGAGGGAGAAGGGGAGAGAGAGAGAGGGATGGAGGGAGAAAGAGAGAGGAAGAGAAGGATAGGGAGGGGGAGAGAGTGGAAGAGAAAGAGGGAGAGGAAGAGAGGGAAAGGAGAGAGAGAGGAAGGAGAAAGGGAGGTAGAGAGGGAGAAGGAGTTTTTCCCTGAAGTACTTTCCTGTTAATGTGTTTGTATATATGTGAGTGAGAGGGGCATGAAAGTACATGTCATGTATTCTCTTACTATTAATTGTTTTAAACTCAGTTATTGTAAGCAACACTGCAATGTACATAGAGATGCAGAAAAGTCATCTCTTTTTGAGTACTTAGGGATCACTTCTGGCTCTTTGTTCAGGAATTATAACTGGTGGGTTTGGGGTACCATATTGGGTGCTGTGGATGGAACCCAGGTCAGCCATGTGCCAAGCAAGCACTCTACCCACTGTACAGTTACTTTGGACCCATATAAATCTCTTAAAATCAGGATATCTGAGATATTGCCACACCTACCTGTGAGTCTGGCTATTGATCAAAAAGAAAAGAAGCTATTTTCACAGAGGAAGAGGAAAGGACCACTTGTGCCCCACTATCAGGAGCATAATCTGGGATAGTCATTATGAAAAACTAAGAAGTGCTATAAAATACTATATTTAATATTTTAAATTTATATTTATAGTACAATATATTAATTTATATTATATATTTTAAATTTATATTTTGATGGAATGTTGTATTGACATACTCAATTTATTTCATTACTAATTATAATTTCATCATAGGAAATATTTGAATAAAATTTTGCATGCAATATAAGAACAGATAGCCTTTAACACTTTATATTATTAATTTTATTTATTACGCTTATAGCCATAATTTATGTTAATGATTTATGCATAAATCTCCTTTTTATTAGGGATTCAAATTACAAGAGAGTTAGTACCTTATATAAAGTTATATATATTTAACTAATATGCTGTTGACTGTGCCCTGGTATTTTTGCATTCCTTTTCAACCTTCAAATTTTTGTTTAGTTTGATTATGTTTTGTAAATTTCTCAAGCTTATTTCTTGTTTATCAAGATATTTCCAACATTCTTTAATCTTTATTATCAAGTAATATTTTTGTCTCACTTGTATTTTCTACCTAGAATTCCAATTTTGTACTACTTAATAGTTTTCATATCTGTGCTAATCTTAAACTGTAAATTTCATATTTTATTTTAATAACTAAGCCTATTTGTATCCTACTTTAATTAACACATTGATTTTAACAGTATTATAATTTGGGGCCACAGCAGTGGCACCAATTTTATTTTTATGAGTATTTTATTTACCTCTGTCATCTTTCTTTTTAACAAAAAATAAATTCAAATTTTATTTTCTACTAGATACTACATTATTTAGAGCTTAAATTGTTTTCATTCACTTAAGCTGATTAATTTTGTCACTGCCACTGATCTCCATGTACAGTTATCAGTCTATGTTTCCTTCTGTTATATAAATTACTATTTTCTTTTGCTTTATTTTTCTATAACATTCCATGGAAGATATTTCCATAGCAGAAAGCTCATGTGCACTTAAAGCTTATTGAGTTTGTAATTCTCTAGGATAATAATCTTGTGTTGCTCTCTAAATCAAAAAAATTATTTGATCAGTTTTATTGTTTGATGGTTTGTGTATTTTTATGATGGGAAGATAATTTCAATATCTATTAATTTGTGATAGTTAAAATTGTAGCCACCAACATCTCTGCTTATTATTGAGCCAGATCAAAAAACTATCACTGTAGCTAAAAGGAAAATTTGGATCAAATAAATATATCTTGATATTCTCTGTGCTAACAGTTCATTTTACTTATCCTTAAAAAAAAACACAGTTTTCTTCTATTACAGATTAAAATCTTGACCTACATGTGTCCTGAGAAGCTATGGATTTAACACAATGATAAAGGTAAAATCATTTTTCCTTTTCATTTTTCTTAAGCATTCTGTGTGATTTATATATGTGACATGAAGATTTCATCTAAGTGAATGAGGCCATTTGTCTGTTAATCTTTTTTTCTGAAACTGTGAATGGAACACAAAATGCCAAGAAGATGACTTATAGATAAATAATCTAAGCTAAGATTCCCTTGTCATTGTGAGAGAGATGAAATACATTTAAATGCTTAAAAAGAATTGAATGACTTGGAATGAAGTTGTTTTAAGTACCAGTCTTAAATCAAATGTGTAGTTATATTTATGAAGTTTTAAATAACTTTAGTTTATAAATATGAAAATTAGAATAAGTTTTGAAATATTACTAATATAGCAAATTCTTTTTTTAGCTTGATTTTGTTTTGCAGCCATACCCAGCAGTGCTCAAGGATTAACTTGGCTCTGCACTCAGGAATCACTCATGGCAGGCTGAGGGGACCATCTGGAATCCAGGGGTTGAATTAAGGTCATTTGCCTGCAAAGCAAATACCCTACCCACTGGACTATCTCTATGGGCCTCTATAGCAAATTTTTATTTCTAACTCAAAACAATTTTATTACTCTCTTGAATGACTTACAGATTTTCCACTTTCTTCTTTTTCATATCATGTTATATTTATATGTGTAATTTCATTATAGTTTTTACACATAAGGTACAACATAAATTCAGACTTGAAAATGTTACCTCAAAGTTAAAAAAATATAGAAAAGTAATTGTTTATGTTTTCTTGAAAAAAATGTTCTGGCAATATACTCATCAATTAATATCTTAACTAGAAAATCTTGAATTGCATAAAAATTTAATTAGCAAATTTGATGACTGGCTTTTCTGATTTTGTTAAAAATGTGTTATAATTCCCAATTATACATTATTAACTTTATTATTAACAACTGACCATAAAGTTATCATTCAACATAGTTGTAAATAGCATATTTAGAGTAATTTATAATTTACATTTATCTTCCTTCCAAAACATAAAACTAAATTATGAAATGTCTACTTTTTAAAGTATACTATAATGCTTCCTTTTAGAAATGAGACTTTCCCAAAAGAAGTGGAGGCAATTGAATGAACTTTGCATTGTAAACTTCTCTTTTTATTAACTCAATTTTTTAGCTTTCAAAAAAGTATCTTCTTAAAATTAAAAAAGTTACTAAATTTACATGTCACTTATGCAAATGAATTAGACATTACCAGTTGCCCAGGAAATTAAATTAATAAACTGTACTACTCCACTTGTACTGCATAAAACTACTGATGAAACTTTATCTTTATTCTATTTTTAAGTAGAATTTAAACTTTTATTGTACTTTACTGTGAAAAAAATCATGAAACCTGATAAACATTTTAAAAATATATGAAAAAATTACCAAATGGATGCTTGTAAGTCAGAATTACAAAATTTTCTGAGCTAAAAGGAAGTAGTGAAGTATTATTGAAGAAAACAGATTTTGAATTAATCTGTTTTGTTAAATAATCATACGATTTGGGGACCACACCTGGTTTAACTCAGTACTTATTCTTGGATCACCATCAATGACTGGACTCTGGTCTACTACAAGCAATGCAAGGGCCTTACCTGTTTTACTCTCCCAATCCTAAATATGAATTATTAGTGAACATTTGCTAGCTGTTGGGTGCTTGAGCAATGTTTTGGCACACATTTAGTTTTCATAAAAATCGTATAATTAAAAAACATTCTCAATTTTCTGGGTTGGAGTAACTGTGGAGCAAGTAAATTTGCCCTGTATGTCCTAACCATGGTTGGATTCTTGGCACCTTATTTCGCCAGGCATGTTTCCTCAGCAGAGACAGAAGTAAGCCCTGAGTTCAACTGGTTGTCACCCAAATTATAAAAACAAACAAACAAACAAACAAATAAATAAATAAATACGTAAAAGGGCTGGAGAGATAGTACAGCTTGTAAGGCACTTGCATTCCTTGCAGTATTCTTGAATTCAATCTTCTGAATCCTACAAGTTTCCAGAAACCAGCCAGGAGCTATTACTGAGTGCAGAGCCAAGTGTTTTCCGGAGCATCTTCAATACAGCCCTCCAAAAATAGAAAACAAAAAAACAAAATGAATGCTGGAAATTGTCACATTTTTCAAATGTTATACTCTTAAGACATATTTTGGCAAGGTTGAAAAAGTAATACATGTTACTTAGTTAAAACGTATCAATTAACTTCAAATTCTGGTCTTAGTAAAAGTGCTATGAAGCAGAAGTACGTGATGTCTCAGGAATAAAGAATGCATATTAATGGTTGAAATGATAAAGATTTGGAAAATATTTTATGTAAAGAGTCAGACAAAAATGGCTTTGCACATTTCAAACTATACATATGCCTTGCGCTAACTATTCTGCAATGTTGTGTCACAGAATATGTAAATAATTTATAATCAATCGGTGTGGCTATTTTTAATCTTTAATCAAAAAATAGTGGCCCAAATTTAGCATATAATAGCCTATAAGTTGACAGTCCGAGTTATATGGTTCAAGCATTTATTATTTTATTCTGTTAAGAATACAAGAATAAGGATTGGAGTGGTGGTACAAGTGCTAGTCTAGGATGGATTGAGGTTTGATGTCCCTGCATCCCAGATGGTCCCCCATGCCAGGAACTATTTCTGAGTATGTAGCCAGGAGTAACCCCAGAGTGTCACCAGATGTGTCATAATAACCAAAAATAAAAAAAAGAATACGAGAATATTATACTTTAAAAATAGAATTCTGTTTATATATTATAGAAATGTTTTATAACAATGTAACATATACTGAATTCATAGACACATCAAAAATAAGGTGTCTATGAAACACATATGTAAGATATTCAATAAATAATTAAAACATTGAGAATTATATATGAAATTTTGTTTGCCTCTTGACAATACTTTTTTATTCTACATCTACTTGTAGCGTCATAAAAATTTATTTTATGCAGATGGTCACAGACAGATGCCATAATTAGCTACTACCAATTAAGATGTTTTGGTAGCTTTTCTTCATATTTTCAGTTCATCTATTGGTATGATGGATGAATATCATTGCTTTGTCTGAACTAAGAAAAGGAGAAAACAAGGATACATCTTATGGTGAATATAAGATGACTATTATACCAATAGAGTTAAATTCAATGAAATACTTGAAATAAAAAGCAAGGTAATCGTAAAATTTTAGTTTCAGGATATGTTTTATCATAATATTTGTTAATACCTAATGGTTTTCCATTTTATTAGTCAATACAAATCTTTTCTTTAGAAACAAATATTCTGGGGCTAGAGCAGATTGGCCGCTTGCCTTGCATACCTCTGACCCACATTCAGCCTCATATATGGTCCGGTAAGTCCTGCATGTAGTCATCCTGGAGACCACAGTCAAGAGTAAGCCCTGAACACTCTGCTTATACCCCTCTTCACCCCATAATTAGGGCTCATGCTGAAACAACTGCAAAAGGATTGTTTAAATAACAGGAACTAACATTCTAAGTGTGTTTTGATTCTCCAGAATCAAAATGAAAGTTGTTAATAGTGAACCTAATAAAAACAGCAAAATAATCTGATTAGTTTCATGCCTCACCTAGCTTCTGGTAAAAGAATGCCACTTCAGCTTTTCATGAATTGTATAAGCCTCAACACCTTGCTTTCATTATCCACACTTAAAGTTCTCCTTTATATAAATATTCATCTCCAATTTTCTCCTTTATATGATAATACCAGTTACAATATCATAACTTTTGGTGGATCACAGGACTAGTTTAATCGCTATAGACTGGCAACCTCTGGCCCCTTTATTTGTATATTTTTTGGTTTAGAATACATTGCTTATATATTTTATTCTGTATCTATGTTTAAACTTGATATCACCATTGTAGTCACAGTTTTATAAATTATTAGTTTTAATAAGCCACTTGTGCTTTTTCATTTCTTTGATGTATTTAAATTATTTCCATTTAAAATAGTTATTGTTAAGTGATATCTAGTGGTTATATTTTCAGTTGTAAGTTGATACTTTTATTTATTTATTCATTTATATGTGATTTTTTTCTTCATGTTTTTTGTTCCTTCTCTTTTGTCTTTGATGTTACTAAGGAATTATATCAAACACACTATGTCTAAAAAAATTTTTTTGGAGGTAAGAGCACTGATGGTGCTCAGATCTTACTCCTGGTATTTCTGGGAGACCTTATGTGGCACCCGGGATAACATCTGGACCAGCTGCATTAAAGACAATTGCACTACCTGATGTATAACATCTCTAGATCTTAAAAAATGGTAAAAATAAAACTTTCTCAAAAAATGTATATTTGTGCTGTTTTTAAATTGTTACCATTTATTTTTCTTTTTTTATATTCTTACTGTGTGTGGGGGAGATTTCGGGCTTCATCCAAATGTGCTAATAAGAGGTTGCTCCTATCTCTGTGCTCAGGGATCATTCCAGGCAATGTTCAGAGTACTTAGCTTTTAGCACTCCAGTGAGAGGTATTGTGCAGTAATGACTTAAACAAACCATAAATATTAGCACTATTCTAAATTGTTATGCTATTGATACATATAGAAAATGATACAGTTTTTATTGTGTCTTGTTATTTACAATTGTGCTCCAACTAAAAAATATTCATAAAAATATAGAAGGGAAGCCAGAGCAATAACAAAGTGGTAGAGAAATTTACCTTGCATGCAGTTGATCCAGGATCAACCTGGGTTTGATCCTGAGCATCAAATATGATATCATAAGCCTGCCAGAGCAATTTCTTGGCATGAAGCAAGGAGGAAATTTCTCCTGAATATAGCAGGATATGGCCCAAAACAAGGCAAAAAATAAAATAAAATATAGAAGGTAATGAATGTAATGTAAATAATTTGTTTGGCTCAAAACTGATCTGGGTTTGATGCATGTCTCCCAAACCACACCAGTCGTATTCCCTGACACAGAGGCAGGAATGTGCTATGAAAACATGTGGGCAAACCTAGAAATCATATATATGTACATGTATAAACATATATGTATATAATAATATGAACTAAAATTATATCTTTTTGGTTTCAAGATAATTTTCGATGCCAGCATGGCAAAAATTTTATTATGTATGTTAATATGACCATCTCATGTAATAATTGTCATACTTTTCATGTATTATAATATAAGTTGCTTAACACTTAGCTGTAGAAATAAACTGACACATTTTTGCAGGTGTCAGTGATCTAATCTTAGTTTTCTCAATATTTAAAGAGGTGATGATTATATGAATAAAAATTAATTGACCTTGTCAAGTCTATTACAGCAAATCATAGGATAATGCTGAAAAAACTGGTTTTTGAGGGAAACAAAAGATTAGTTTTTGACTGTTAAATTAATAAATATGATTTTTTATGTTGTGACAACAGGTAGTTTAGCATTTTGTGAAGTTTTATGGCAATTGCTTAGGATTAAAATTTATTGCTTTGGGTTTGTCATTTTTATTTTATATCACTTTAATGTGCATTAAATTATATGCTAAATAAAACATTTTCTCTTTATATATTGGCATTTTATTTTGAATAATTTAAACTCATAGAATAATTTTAAAATAGAAACATAGATAATTTCTGTATACATTTTGCTTTTTCCTCTTTTGTTAATATCTTACAATTATACCTCTATCAATACAGATTTTGAATAACCCATGTAATTCACCTTTTTTCTCTTAGTATATTTTGTTCTCTTTGCTTTAGGATCACAAAAATGTGTGCATGGGTTACTTCTGACTCTTCACTCAGGGAGTTTTGTGGGAGGTTCTGGAGACCAGATGGGTGTAGGGATTAAACCAAGGTCAGCATATGCAAGGCAACACACTATCTGTTGTAGTCTTAGTTCAGTTCCATCTTTTATAGTTTTCGGATGATCATTAAAAATAACTGACCAAAACTATCTTTCATAGAAGTAAATTTAGTATATATAAAATATTCTATTGTATAGAATTAATTTTAATACATTATGCATATTCTAATCCATATATATTCATATGCATTCCATGCATTTATATTTCTTGCATCTAGCATAGTATTGGTGGCATGAAATGTGACTGAAGTGCTGTTAATCATCCACCTGTATTTGCCAACAAGAATGTTGTGAAAATTGGATAGAATTCCAGTAACACAAGAAATGTAGAAAGAAATAGAAAATGAAAATCACAGTTCTTAAAACTGGATAACTCTTGCCAAATATATTGAAATGACTTAATTTATAATATATTGATAAAATGAAAGATGTTGGGATACATAAAAATGTTTTGTTAACAAGAAACACTTTGTCTCACTTCCCTTATATCCTCTATCTCTCATTTCCCTAGAAAACTCTTTTTTGTGTGTCAGATAGTTTAGAGGTTAAGCTGTTTGCCTTGCATTTATCCTTGGCACTGTATGATCCTATGAACACTACAGAGCGCAGATGTGCTCAGGTTCTAAAGTAGCCCTTAAGCACCTTAAACTCACAAATCTCATAAAATTCTTATTAGGTTAGTTCCAAACTGTGAATTTTATTACTCTTCTTAGGATATTTTTTAAAGCCACTCAATGGGCTAGAATACAGGTACAGTAGATCTGGCCCTTGCCTTGTATGTGCCTTGTTGATGAATTCAACCTCCACCATTCCATATGGTTGCCTGAACCCTTTCCAGAATGATTTCTGATGTAAAAAAAAATCAGGAGAAAGTCCTGAAAACCACTGGGTGTTACCCAAAATCCAAAATGAATTTCTCAAAAATTACTGTACATATAATAGGCACAGTATTTGGTTATCCAAAAATGTCCTGAAAAGTACAAGGAACAACTGTATAAAAAAATACTAGCAAGTAAAAGCAGAAGTTTACATATAATTTTATATTGCTTAATTAATGCATGTCTTTTATTATATCATGAAAACTACACACCTAATAGACAATTGTTAATGAGTAGAAGTGTTGCTGATTAGCTAGATAATTATTTCCTTAGGCAATTAAAATATCTTTTGAGACATTTTTAATTACAAACATGCTGACCCATTTGTAAAATCAGCAAGCAATTTAAAATATAGTCACCTTTTGTTGGTTAACCTTAGCCTATTGACTTTATAATAGTTTGATAACTACAAAACTGGAATTTTATTGAATACATAGAAGCAAACATGTTGGCTCAAATATACCTGGCATAGTGAAGATACATGTGCTCTTACTATATTGTTAGTGATTGAGATTATTGTAAGGTCCTTTGGAAATGCTAAAATATTAATAGTGACATCCTCAGTAATATATAATTTTCAAAATTTTCTCATTTGTATGAGTTAGAAGAGCTTAATAATTGGCCTCAACAAATTGCAGCTACCTCAACAAATTGCAGCTACATAGGCAGAAAAACAAATTGTATGACAGCATTTAAGAATATAATGAATTATAGTATTAAATACTTTGTCTAGAGATTCTGTGTTATATTAGGTGTCTAAGTTATTAAGAACTTAGGCAATTCATGTTGTCTCATAAACAGAGTAATACAGCAATAGCAATGAATTATAGTAACCTTCAGACAGTATTTTTGTTATAAAAGGATTAAAGCAATCTCTTTGGGCTAAACCAAACATTTTGTTTATTTAAAATCCCTTAGAGTAAAAGCTGGATGATTTATATCTATCTAATAGCTTTGTGATGCAGTGATGTGCTTAACAAAGATATGGTAGTTTAACAAGCTGACCTGCCTAGATAACATCTGTAACTATTACATGAGTCTAAGCAGTAATGGGTGGTTTTTATTGAACAGACTGAAATAAATGACTTCTCAGAGAGGTTTTGTACCTTTTATAGCATTTGTATGTTTAGTCCTATACAATGAAAGGTCATTAACTTGAAGTATTTTCTGAGTTTAATTTCTATGCATTTTTCTAGATGTGTGTGCCCAGTATGGAAAATGGTAAGCATTGATGAAAATTGTGTTCACATTCATCGTTGAAGTCTCATTTGTTTAGTTCTCATAAAAAATTAATTTAAAGATCTTTTGTTGGAAATATTTCTATTAATTAGTAATATAGAAAGTAAAGTGAATATTTATTTCCTGCATATTATCTTATTTTCTGCGTATTAGACTTTTACCCAGTTTACTACTTTTCTCTTCTTCAAACAAAACCACGTAACTTGAACTAGCTAGTCCTGCCCCCAGTTTGAGGGGGAAATAAGGGAGGCACCAGGACCAAACAGGTGCAAGACTACTAAGTAGTAGGCTAGATACAGAGGGGACAACATATTCTGGCAGTCCTGGGGGTGAGGGAAGAGCATATGGGAGGTAGGACAAAAATGGAGGTGTAGGGAGGACAAATTGGTGATGAAAATCCCCCCTGATTTTATGTAAATATGTACCTAAAATATTATTGTCAACAATATGTAAGCCACTATGATCAAAATAAAAATTAAATTAAAAAAATAGAGCTATTAAAAAAAAGAAAGTAAAGTGAATAGTAACATAATCTTATATACGACCTAATTTTAAAGATTGAAGAAAAGAAAATAATGAAGCTTCACAGGTAAACTTGTAAAAAAATATTTTTTCTAAACAATGTGATTTAAATCTGCATAAACCATGTTTAGGGTTGAAGAAAATGTTCAATAGTCTGGAATGCCTGCTTAGCATGCAGGAGGCTCAGGTTTGATCACAAGCACTGAATGGTTCCAGACATCACTGGGTACAGCCCTCAATTATCTTGCTAGATGTAGCCCTCATCACTTCAATGCTTGGCCCCCAAATTAAAAATGAAAATTTAAGGCACATTTTGTACCTTTAGTATTTAATTTTAAAAAAATACTAATTTGAATATTATGTGAGTTGACAGTGTCTGAGTAAAATAAATTTCAAAATTAGTGGTAGGAAATTTCAATTTTTAATTATTCGTTTTTCTGTGTAAATTATACTTTTCCACTAAAGTATTGGCAGTCTTAAGTTTTTAATAACAAAAATAAAGCAACAGTTTTTAAAATTATCAGTACACACTATAACCTAACCCTACAGTTAAATCAATATGTTTCCTAACTACATAACAAGGTGGTTTTTAGGGTACAGAATGACATGGAGAAAAAAAATTACACCTATTTTCAAAATGGATTTTGAAAGCACTTTTGAGACTGCTCAAATGTCTAAATGTTCTTTGGGAAAACATTAAAATGCCATCTCAGTGCTTATTTAGACATTATTGATTTTATATTACAAGTAGATGAAAGGGCTCACTAGGGGAATAGTGCTTTATAATTGCTGTAATGACCCAGCCATCTAATACTACCCAGGGCTGCAGCCATTTGTTCAAAATCAATGTAAAATATATATTTATCTTCTTAGAACTTCTGGAATGTAGGAGGGAAGGGGGAACACAACAATGTGAAGAAAAATATTTATCAATGTAACACCAGATGTAATAGCAGTTTTACCTCTACTAATTCTCAAATTCAAATTATTTTTAATAAATATAAATCACTTAATGTTTATAAACAATATAATATATAACTAAGTCATATCAGTAAAAATCAAGAATTTTTGAAATTTTTTTTTAATATAGGGAATGCAGCTCAGCAAATTATCTAAAATTCTATATTACTTGCTTGCTTAAGCCATATGGCTAAATAAAATATTTTTTAAGGCAAGACTTGTATTTTCTTATATCATTTAATTTTTTAACTGAAAATTACATGGCATGAAAATTATTTTCAACCTCAAAAAATTGGTCAGATATATTTTATTAAATCTTTTCTAGCCACCAGCTGCTCCAAAACTCCAGAACTGGCTAGCCAGTTGCAAAAGGAGCGGGTCCCCCCAGGTTAATTCTTTTTTAATTCAGGTCTAAACAGCGCCCCCTACGCAAAAGGTCATAGGTGGGAAAGCAGGCAGGGAAACAAAACAAAGAGAAATATCATGCAAGCCTCTAAATACATTAAAGTTCACATGCTCCCCTTCTTCTCATAAAGCAAAATGTATTAATACAGATGCGCACCCTTTACTAATAGGAACGAAGTTAACATAAAAATCTGAAGTTTAATTTTTTTTTTTTTTTTTTGGTTTTTGGGCCACACCCGGTGACGCTCAGGGGTTACTCCTGGCTATGCGCTCAGAAGTCGCTCCTGGCTTGGGGGACCATATGGGATGCCGGGGGATCGAACCGCGGTCCGTCCTAGGCTAGCGCAGGTAAGGCAGGCACCTTACCTTTAGCGCCACCGCCCGGCCCCTGAAGTTTAATTTTTATGCCCTTCTAAGAAGGGCCTTTGTGTGATCTTGAACTAGTTACCAGCAAGCAAAATGTATTACAGAATATGCTCAGTGTATATAAAAATATAAAATAACTATACGTTTTCTGTAATTTTTTCTAAAAAATAGTATGAATGCTGTTATAGTAATTATTTAGGTTACTTTGGAAGAGAATTCAAAATATAAGCTAAACTTATAGAGAGTATGTATCTCTGCATTGTTTAGACTTTAGACTATGAATATATCCAAACTGACTGCATCAGTAAAAAAGATACATGATACCTTATGTTCTACTAATAATTTTATGTGGTATTAGGGACCAAATCAGAACAGGGGTCATTTGCACTGATGTTCCAGTGAAGGGAACTCCACACTCAGTCCGGCTCAACATAGACATCATGGTGATTATCCACCAGAGGGTCAAATCACTCACCATTGTTGGAATCTTCTTGGGTCTTTGGGTCAGTATTCAGAAATCAGTTTTAATATCACCCAATGAGTTATATTACTTACCTCAGGTGGATGGGTCTAAAAAGGGTAGCCACAAAGAATTAATAAACCCAGCAAGTTAGGAGAAAATCGTAGAGTCCAGTTGACTTCTCACCCCATGATCTCTCTACAGTCCAAACCAAACTGACTTTAGGTTAATTAGCATGTTTCTCTTTGTCTTTCTGGAGTTGTTGATTCCCAAGGCATGTCTTGGTATATGAGATGCCCCACATATATCAAATCTCAAGAATATTTGATGTGGGGTACATATACACTCTTTAGAGAAAGATGAACCAATTCAGCTTTTCAACACAAAAATCTTAGTGTAATTAATGATACATAGTTTCCTGTGAGATTCTATATATGTTTCATATAATAATAATGTGATAAAACCTGATCAAGAACCTCTTTGCCATAAAAGATTCTACTGATTATTATTTAAAATAGTATTTAGAAAACTTAAATATAATATCAGCATCTGCTTAGTACATTATTGATATTATATAATCATATTTCAGTTAAAAACAAAATTCCATGTGTTTTAAGAGAACTTTGATGGCTTCTGAGATAAGTGTATTTCCTAAAAAGGCATCTGGGCATTTTCTTATTTTCTAGAACATGCAAGTTCATAATCTTTTTAAGGACTTCTCAAATGTGATTGATTGCATTTTCCTATGGATATTATCATTTTTCTTTCTATGAATACAGTTCATTTTATATGTCATCCCTGACACTATTAATAGAAACTCATTGTCAAAGTCCATTTAAACACATGCTGAAATGATAAATGCATCAAACTATTGAATTACTCTATGGATTTTACATTTCTATCTAAATAATAAACTTTAGAGCCTTATTTATTTATTATTAATGATTACCTAATCCTTAGAACAGTGTCAAAAGCCAATTGATATTAAAATTTCTTATGAATAAATTGTTAAAGAAATTGAAGTGGATAATGAAATAAACTTTAAAAATTTGTACAACTGAATACCAAGTGAAATTACTGAACCAAAGAAGAAATGTATGGACTTAAAGGTGCAAATAATGGGGAAGTTACTAAAATATATTTTTTATAAATCTATAGCTTTGAATCTTTTAGTTTTGTTAATTCATACCAATTGTTGATGAGCCAATTAATGATTATTCCACAAAAAATGGTTCATTAATTAGGTAGCTAATGATTATAAAGACTGCATTTATGCCACTTAGAATAATAGGTTTCAACTAGCTTTAAGTACTTTAGACATACTCATTATTAAAAATTTAAAATTAAAAGTTGAATTATTATTTATTTAAACTGGTACATCTGATTCTTTGCAATAAAATTTAATCTAATTTAGTAGACATCTCATACAAATATTGAAGAGCATGTCAAAGTTTATTTTAATTTTTGTCATATTTTGTTTTCTAATTACTATTGAATACTTTTAGCAGTGAGAGTAGTTTACACTTTTTTATTAATAGTAAATTTACAATAACAAATAATGTAATAAAGAATTTTTTATTTTATATGTATCTTATAAGTTGACTTAGGTTCTTTTTCGCATTAAAACCAAGATGCAATTAGAACTTAGACTTTCTGCTCAAGCTATATAAATATGTATTTTGTTGTTTATAAATCTTATAGTCTGGTATTTTTCTAATCATGACATACTAACATATTTACTCTGCTTTATGTGACATTTTAGAGACAATAAGAATGCCACACCTTAATAATAAAGAAAATGACCTTGGTGAAGGTAAAATGGACATTAAAAAAAAAATCCCATTCATGGGGCCAGGGCGCAGGCACAAGTGGTATGGTGACTGCCTTGCCTGCGCTAGCCTAGGACAAAGGGCAGCTCGATTTCCCGGCATCCAATATGGGTTCCCCAAGCCAGGAATGATTTCTGGGTGCATAGCCAGGATTAGCCCCTGAGCGTCACTGGATATGGCCCAAAATATTAAAAAAAATTTTCATTCACAATAGTGACACAGAAACATTTATTATTTTATTTGCCTCTTCAGATTATTTTTTTAATCTTTTAAACTCTCTTCACTATTCCTAAATTTTACTTTGTAGTATTTATCTACTTCATATAAATCTTAATATGATGAGTCCAGAATTTTCATATTAATTCTACAAATTTATTTGTTAAAAATATAGATTTAAATATATACATATATTTAGATTAAAACGCATTTTAGATTTGCAATTTTGTAAAATTCCCAGATGATAAACTGATACAATAACTTCAAGTTGCATGATAGCATTGACAGCCCAGAACAAGAAGTATCTTGAGCTATTTTATTTACTTTGTAATTTCAACCTCCCTGGCTCCAGTGTGGGCTTTAACAAGTTAACATATATGTATGTCAAGAACAAAGCCGAGGATATTTGAATCGGTATTATTATCTATACAATTCAAAAATTAAAAAATAGAGATATATTACTAATATGAGACAAAAATAAAGGGAGTAAATGGTCAAAGTAATCAGAACTGAAGATTTTGATTTGAAATAAGGTCAGTTATTGAGAGGTTCTTGGGACACTAGGATAGGCAAACAAGCTCTTTGGTGGTAGATGCTATTGAATGATATTTCCATGAAAATTATTATTAAAATACAAATACCTTAATAAAATGGTTAAAATAAAATATTAAATCTATAATATTAATATCATTATCAAACAATATGTGGACAATATCCCTTGGTAAACATTATATGGGATTTTTTAAATAATGTAGTGAGGAGCTCTTACTTTGCCATCTACAATGCTGATATTAACATAGGCTGAAACTTTCAAAGATTAGGACTAAATTTTAAAATGTTCTCAGTTACAAATAAAAAAGTTTCCAGAAATTTTGTGTTTTCTTTTTTTTTAAATATCTTTATTTAAGCACCATGATTACACCCATATTTGTAGTTGGCTACAACTAACTGGCCTTTAGTTATACACTTCCAAAATTATCAACATTGGACACTGCCAATTGTGAGGGTAGGAATTTGATAATCTTGAGAAAAATGTTTATATTAAGTAAAATGACATAAGATAATTAATGGAAGTTGAATCTGTTATATTATTGGTAACCAGTTAATCATATACTATTAGTTAATTATTTAATTATACACATAATTGTTAATATATACTTTATTAAAGATTGGGGAGTTAATGATGATATATAATATAGGCATATTGTCAACTTATTTTATTAGCAGATTTACAGGTAAATATATATTGCTACAGCATTGTATTTACACATTTTTATATGTTACATTTTCTTGTCCCTTAACCTAGTCAGTTTCTTTTTCCTATGTGGTTTATCATGTGCTACAATCTGTCAACACTATCAAGCATAAATTGTACTTATAATAACAGGATCATCATGTGTAAATATATTGATTAGATTTTCATGTGAGAAAAAAACAGAAGTTCATCTAGTAACCAAGAGTCATACTCAATTTTAAGGTACAGATAAATGAAAAACAATGTATTATTCATTGAGGGAGGTCACTACCATAGCGATGAAGGACATTGCCTTTGGTCATGGGCTGGAGCCATAGCACAGCGGGTAGGACGTTTTTCTTGCACTTGACAGATCAGGGTTCAATCTTCAGTATCCCATATGATACCCTGAGCTACCAGGAGTATGTTTTGAGCACAAAGCCCGGAGAAAACCCTGAGGGCCATGGGCTGTGCCTCCCAAACTATTTTAAAAAAGAACAAAAACATATTGATCACGAAGAATAAGACTGACACAATAACTTCGAGTTGCATGATAGCACTGACAGCCCAGAACAAGAAGTATCTTGAGCTATTTTATTTACTTTGTAATTTCAACCTCCCTGGCTCCAGTGAGGGCTGGTTTTAACAAGTTAACATATATGTATGTCAAGAACAAAGCCGAGGATATTTGAGTAATTTTGATAATAGATTGATAAGAAATCAGCAAAAATTTTGAATGAAAGTTAAAGTGACCTAATAGTAATTTGTATTAGGATGTTCCATATTTGATTTCACATTTGCAATCACTATTTTATAAGATAAGCTAAATTTGTCTGACCCTGAGTACTGCCCAGAAATTGATATTTTTATTGGGGGATTCGAGGGCATTTTTCACAGTTCATGATATTGTATTTATATTACTATAATCTTATTCCTATACCTCACAAGTACTTAATTCTTATTAACTCATCAGTCAAGTTCTTCAATCATATATTAGTAAGTTACTCATTATGTACTTACTTTTAAACTTATAAAGAGTTAAATATCATTGGTTAAATAAGATTTATCTTAGAAGTTAGCTATATAAGTATTGGAGTAGTCATGTGATAATATGATTTCTAATCATTTATATATGAGTATGGTGTTTGCAAATATATTCAAAATATATATGGATTTATATTTAATCAATTATTAAAAACAAGTGCATGATTAATTAAATCATTTTAATTTTAATTAAATCATTTAAATCATAATTAAATATAATAATATATTGTATATAATTATCTCTTCCTTCTCCAAAATGGTTAATCACAATAAATTTCTGGTGCAAAAATCTAATGTAAATCTATGAATTTTAGTAAAATTATTTTAATTATAAGTTACATTCAACAAGGAATGTTGGATAACATTATAATGTTTAATAACCTGATTACAATTGTTTCACCATATCTCCATTCAATGGTTTACATACTGGAGTGAATAATATTATGTAAACTAACTGTTCCTGGCAGTTATCAAAATATTGACTGTTCCTTCTCTATGAATAAACTGCATTAATATCATTTATCAAGTTTGATATTATTCATTAAAGTTTCTAAATATAATTTACTTGTATATATCAAATTTATACATATTAACTTTGTTGATCATACGTAGATTAAGTGCCACATGTAAATTCTATATAGAAATCTTAAAATTTATTGCAGTTTTACAATGACTATTTTCTCTAACTTTTGTGACTAAAAATGTTCTACAATGGAATGCTTTATTTGTAGATTAAATAAGTTATTAGCATATTGAAATTAGCAACAATAACTGTATAAACCATCAATTTGAGGCTCAATCTTATTCATTGCAACATGAAATTCCTAATGTTTATGTAAAAATTGTTTTTCATTGAGGCCAGAGAGATAGCACAGCAATAGGGCATTTGCCTTGCAAGCAACTGACCCAGGATTTGAAACCTAGCATCTCATGTGGTCCCCTGAGCCTGCCAGGAGCAATTTCTGAGCTCAGAGCCAGGAGTAACCCTGAGCTCTGCTGGGTGTGACCCAAAATCCAAAGGAAAAAAAATGTTTTTCACACTAATGTACTAGAAAGATAATTTAGTTGCATATGTTTTACAGGTACATAGGGATTGTGAAAGCAATAAATTTGTGATAATTCTACCATCTACATGTACTATAATATGCACTACAGAATATTCCTAGACAAATTAATTTTTAGTATTTAATTTTTATATTTAGAACTCTAGCCTTTCATACAGTGCTATGGGAGTGAGAATTTGCACATTTCCAGGCTAAAGAGACTGTGCAGTAGGGAAGGTGCTTGCCTTTCCTGTGAAATAAGTCTAATTCTTGGCATAATATATTGTCCCAAGAACACCACCAGTAGTGATCCTGGAGAACAGAGTCAGAAATCAGTCCAAAGCATAAATAATTTCCTCTAAAAAGTAAGTAAAAATAAAAAAATAAACAAAATAAATATATTAGTGAGTTTCTAAAAGTAATTTAAATGTACATTAATCTTATTAAATGATAACATTTGGTATACCGGTAGTCATTTTACTCTATAGTAAATTTATATGCAGAACAATAATTTTATATAATTTCTTTACTTAAGCACTGTAGTGGCAAAATTGTTCACAGTTGGGTTCTAGTCAATGAGTGTACAATGTATCTTTCCTGTCATCAATGAGAACAATAATTATTTTAAGTACAATTTTAAAAAATATTTACATTTCCAAAGAATAATGTAAAAATATTGAGCTATGGGGCCGGAATGGTGGCATAAGCCAGGGCATTTGCCTTGCATTCACTAACCTAGGACGGACCTCAATTCAATCCCCTGGCATCCCATATGGTCCCCCAAGCCAGGAGCGATTTCTGAGCACATAGTCAGGTGTAACACCTGAGCATAACTGTGTGTGGCCCCCCAAAATATATTGATCCCATAAAAGTAAAATATTGATGTTACTATTAGAATGATATTGCTAGGAGTTGGAGAGATAGCAAGGTGGTTGTGCTTTTGCCTTGCACGCAGCCAATCTAGGACAGATGATGGTTCAAATTCCAACATCCCATATGGTCCCCCAAGCCTGCCAGGAGTAATATCTGAGTGTAGAGCCAGGAGTAACCCCTGAGCGCTGCTGGGTCTGACCCAACCTCTCCCTTCAAATCAACTTGTAAAACTTGCATCATTATGCACAATCCAGAAAAATTATGTTATGAATGTCATTAACAAAGGTAGAGGAAAGAGTACAAAGGGTAATTTGCTTTTCTTGTGTCTGATTAAGGTCACATCCTCAGCACTGTGTAGAATCCTATTGTCAGATAGTGATCCCTGAGTTTAGATCCAAGAGTAGCTCCTGTGCACTGTCAGGTATAGCCCAACAACCAGATTAATGAATAAAAATGGTAACAAAAAGCAGAGTAAGCATACTTTAATTATTCTAAATGTCATCTTAGTGGAGATACTTTTTCCTAGACTTTCTGTGCCTAATTTACCTAGATTTAAAATGAATTGTCAGTGCTTTGGATTATTTTTTTGGAATGACATTTTAGATACCATTTTCTCATAGATATATATGTAGATACACAAGAGAGGGAGAAATTAAGTTTATTTTATTACTCCAGAAAATTCGTGACAATTAAATATTATTCATTCATTAATTTTAAATAGGACTTTTGATAATTATGCCTTAATATAATTTTATGATATCTTATAGACCATTGATAAATAACTGAGAAGAAAAAAATAAAAAATACAGTAATCATCTTAAAGTTGTTTGCTATTAATTTAATTGAATAAAATAATAGCATTCTGTATGATTTTAAACAGCTAAAGTTTAAACTTTAATTAAATTGTCCTAGTACTCATTCAAATAAAATATTTGAGTCTAGACTATTTTTGAAACAAGGATAGCAGAACAATAATTAAGGCGGCCTATTTCACAAACCTTAAGTTGAAAGCACTATTACACTGATTATCAACTAATTTACCGTACAATTAAATCATTTAAAAATAGGGTAGAGCTATAGAATTATTTGCAGACTTTTCAAATATTGCTCTTTGATAGTCTATTAGCGTTGACTAACAAAACTTTTTAAATTTAGTTTCTGTCTTTGGGACCAAACTCAGTGATGCTTTCTCCTAACTCTGCCATAGGGGATGCCAGAGATCAAATCCAAGTTGGCCTCAAATGGCGTTACCCATTGGACTATCAAATGAGCTGCATAAAACTTATTATTCAACTCATATTTGGATTGTAGTCAACATATTTTAGAATTAGAATATCTCCAAGTTTAAAATTATATCTATCTTTATATCTAATTATATACCTCCTGAGATACAATATTTACATGAAATTTAGTCTTGAATAACTCAAAGTGTTTAAAACAGTGTTTATCAAGCATATACTGACCCTGGGCCTCTTCCAATCCTGTTTTCTTTCTGTGAGAGTTATCCTATATGATAGGATGTGGAGTCAATGGGATTGATGTACATTGTTGGTGTTAAGGAAGGACAGAACAAAATATTCAAACTATAGAGTCACTAAAACTGAAATTGTGAGACCCAAACTTTAATCAAACTTATTCAAATATATGTAGTACCCAGGATTAATGACAGATAGACTCAAAGCAAACACCATTTTAAAAATATTTATAGCATTGTGATTTAAAAAGCTATTGATATTTGAGTTCTAGATGTACAGTGTTTTAGTACTGATCCTACTACCAGTATCAATTTCCCTCCACCAATGTTCTGAGACTCCATCCCATACATACATGCATCCAACCAATCTCCCCACAACCCCTTGGCCTGCCAGGTTCATTCTATAGTTAGAATATTTTGTTCTGTCCTTCCTTAATACCAACAATGCACCTCAATCTCATTGACTCCTGTTCCCATTATTTCATATTGTCCTTCTCTACCACTCAGGTTCTTTACTTACCCTCATTAATTCTGGGGGCCAGAGTGTTCTAGACAATCACCCATATAAACCAGTTTATTCCCTCATGCAGTTATTTTAAACACCACATGTAAGTGATAGCAGCTTGTATTTATCCTTCTTCTGGCTTACTTCATTTAGCATGGTATCTTCCTGATCAATCCATGTAGCAGTGAATTAGATGACTGAATCATTCCTTAAGACTAATGATCATTCCATGGTTTACATGTAACACATCTTCATAATCCTCCCATCTGTTGGATATATGTGTTAATTCCATTTATTAGCTATTATTCTGAGTGCTGCAATAAATAGTGGTGAGCAGATATCCATTTGAATGAATGTTTTCTGTCCTACAGATAGATATCTAAAAATGGAAATACTGATCATAGAGAAGCTTGATTCAGTTTACTGAGAACCATCCAGATTGTTTTCTCTTTATCTGTGTTTTTAAACACAGTGGTTAAAAGGTTGTTCAAATAGTTGTCTATTTTCCCACAGGTAAAGTTGTTTATGGTTTTGTTACATTCATACAATGTACAATATTTATCATTGCATATTTCTTACCACCTATGTCCTTAGTTTCACTCTCGCCATCTCATGACCTCTATGCTTCCTGTCTGGGGCATACATTTTCTTCTATTCCTCTCTCATTCTACTTCTCATGTTATCATTCTTCTATTTTTTTCCTCTGTAGATACTTTGGTTTGCAGTAAAATTCACATGTTCAATCATCACTTGCCCATTTTTCCACCCACCTGCCCCCCCCCATCTGTCTCTGGGACAGATATTTTATTTCTCTATCTGTCTTTATCTTTATTCTTTCTTGAAACTATGGTTTGCTCTATTGTTAATGAAGAGCTGCCACGATGTCAATTTACCCCCTTTAAGCACAGAAATCTTTTTCAGAGTGATCAGTTCTAAGTATCATTAACATAGTAGAGCCTTCTACACTATAACTGCATCTCTACTTTTTGTGACAAGCTACCTGCTATATATTGGTCCTCTTGATCCTCTTCTCTTTTGTCTCTGGTTATTATTATATACTGTCTTTTATTTTTCTTATAATCCTCAGTGAGTGAGATTATTCTATGTCTATCCTTTTCCTCTGACTCATTTTAATCTCCATGTCCAATCATATTAATCAAACTTCATGATTTATTTTTCTTAATGGCTGCATAGTATTCCATTGTGTAGATGTGCCAAGTTACTTTAGGCACTTAGCCATTATAGGGCACCTAGGTTGTTTCCAGATCCTGACTAATGTAATTAGTGCTGCAATGAACAAAGGAGTGAAGAGAGAATTTATGTCCTGTGTACTTGAGTCCCTAAGAGTGGTATTGGCAGCTCAAATTCCAGGTTTTTGAAGAGTATTCCAATTATTTTCCAGAAAGGCTGAATTAGACAGAATTCCCACTAGCAGTAAATGAGAGTTTCTTTCCCCCACATCGAGTCCAGCAATCCTTCTTGTGCTTTGTGATGTGTGCTTGTCTCTGAGGTGTGAGATGACACTTTATTGTTGTGTTTATTTGCATGATCCTAATGATTATTGATGTGGAACATATTTTTCTGTGTCTTTTGGCCATCCTTATTTCTTCTTGAGGAACTATCTGTTCATTACTTTTACCATTTTGGATAAAGTTATAATTTTTGTGAAGTTCTGTCAGTTTCAGTACCTTTATATATTAGAAATTATTATCATAAGGATATTGGGAGAGTACTTTCTCCCTTTCTATGGGTAGCTCTTTTATCCAAGGTACTGTTTTCTCTATGGTGCAGAATCGTCTCATTCCAATGTAGTACCATTTTCTTTTATTCCATTTGCTTGAACACTGTATTTTATCCTTAAATATTCTTTTAGTTACAATGTCATGAAATATTATGCCTACATTTGCATCTATATACATTATGATTTCAGATCTTTATAATGATCGTTAGTCCATTTTTTTATTTAACCTTTTACATGATGTTAAATATATACACATATACATCTGTAAATACAGATGTTCACTTTTTTGGTAGGTAGTTGACCTGTTATCCCAATAACATTTGTTCAAGAGGCTTTCCTTGCTCCACTTTATGTTCTTCATCCCTTTGTCAAATATTAATTGATTGTAAGTCTGTGAGTCAGTCTCTCAGTACACAAGTCTATTCCACAGTTCTCAAGGTTTGTCTTTATTCTAATATCATGTTATTTTAATGATTATTTGCTTTATGGTAGTGTTTAAAGTTAATGAAAGTGTTTCCTCCCATCATTTGTATCTAAGCAGTTGATATTTATTGTCACAAATGAAATCCAGAAGCTTTTGATCCACTTCTTTGAAAAATATCATGGATATCCTTAGAGGATTTGCAATCAATCTGTACAAAGCTTTGGAAGTATTGCCATTTTAATGAGGTTAATCCTTCCATATCTGAGAAGAATATGTCTCTTCATTTCCTTCTGTCCTCTCTTATTTCTTAAAGCAGTTTCTTATATTTTTCTTTATCTAGGTCTTTCTACGTTTTGTAGAAATTGTAGTATTGCCATTTTAATGAGGTTAATCCTCCCATACTGAGAAGGATATGTCTCTTCATTTCCTTCTGTCCTCTCTTATTTCTTAAACAGTTTCTTAATAGTTTTCTTTGTCTAGGTCTTTCTACATTTTTAGTTAAGATGACACTGCGGTACCTGATTTTCTTTGGTTTAGGATTATTTTTACTGTCTTTTTTTCTCTCTTTATTTGTATATAAAAGTGCCTTGAATTTTTGTTTAGAAACTTTGTAAACTCTTTTCTTTTTTTTATGCTTTTTTTTGGGGGGGGGAGGCCACACCCGGTGACGCTCAGGGGCTACTCCTGGCTATGCGCTCAGAAGTCGCTCCTGGCTTGGGGGACCATATGGGATGCCGGAGGATCAAACCGTCTTAGGCTAGCGCTGGCAGGCAGACACCTTACCTCTAAGCGCCACCACGCCAGCCCCTGCAGACTCTTTTATATAGAGATCGGACAAGACAACATACCTACTGGCAGAGGAAGATTTCCTGTTCTGTCTACCAAAACAAATAGTTTCCATCATTTTTAATTTATTATTATTCATTATAATTATTATTATGGTTTTGGACCCACACCCAGTGTAGCTCAGAGCTCTGGATCATACAAAATTCCAGGAACAAACCACAGTTGATCACCTGCAAGACAAATGTCATACACAGTGCGCTATTGCCAAACAACACCAGTGTTTTTGGTATATGCCATTCTCACTGCTGTAAGATATCTCACTCTTTTCTTGAATTGTATTTACCTAATGATACATAATTATGAACATTTTCTTTTGTTTCTTTTTGACATCTGTTGGACAAATGAAGGCTGTCTTTTCATTTCCTCTTCTCATTTTAATGAGATTTTTAGTTTTGTAGGAATGATTGGTCTTTATGAAAATTTTGTATATCCTAGACAAATATCTCTTCTGAGTCATTATTTGTATAAAAGAATGCAACTGTCTTTTATATATTGACTTTTGTAGCCATTGTACTGTATTTTGTGTTGTTCTTTCTGGGAGATTTTCTGTGTAATCTTTACGGTCTTCAATGGATATCATGTTTTCTGCAATAGAGTTAGTTTGAGTTTGAGTTCCTCTTTTCAATCTCATTGCTATAGATGGAACATTGACTATGATTCTTTTCTTCATGATTGCTTTTTTGCTAAGTATTTTAATACTATGTTGAAGAAAAATAGAGACAATGGCAATCATCTTCATTCCAGTATTCTACAAACACAATCAATATACTTTGAACCAACGAGTGAAGGACTAGAAAACATACTTCTTGTAGTACTTCTGATCTTGACAACTCTTATAACATATAAAATGTTAAATTTTATTTATCTTTAAGATTCAGCTTGATAAATATTATTTATCTAGAATCTTAATTTATTTGATAAATAAAGAAAATAAATGGGGGCCGACGAGTTGGCGCTAGAGGTAAGGTATCTGCCTTGCAAGCGCTAGCCAAGGAAGGACTGAGGTTCGATCCCCCGGCATCTCATATGGTCCTCCCAAGCCAGGAGCAATTTCTGAGCACTTAGCCAAGAGTAACCCCTGAGCATCAAACGGGTGTGGCCTGAAAAACCAAAAAAAAGAAAAAGAAAATAAATGAAGAAGAAATTTAACAGGGTTTTTTTTTTAAAGAAAACAAATAACCAAAAGTACATTAAATATTCACTATCAAAAGTATGCAAATTAAGCTCTATAAATATATTATTCACATTGATTAGGATGAATTTTAAAAAGTAAGGTAGCTGGAGATTTTGTACAAGGGTAAAGGTGTTTATCTTGCATGTGGCTGACCCTGTTTCAAATGAAGCATCACACATAGTTTCCAACGAACACCAGGAGAATTTCCAAATAGAAAACAGGAGTGATCTATGAACATAATTGGTGATGGCAGGCCCTCCCACTTCCCTAATATAATATAATATATATATATATAAACAAATATATAAAATATAAAGGAAAAGAATAAAGAGTAAAGTACTTCGTAAGGAAGTAGAATAATTTGAACACTTGTACACAGTTGATGAGAGTAAAAATTATTAGGGGCATAGTATAAAACTTAATGCATACTTAGAATATTTTAATAAAAGAACTACATATAATATAGAAAATTTTGTCAGCATAGATTTTCAAATTAAAATAATAATATAAAAGATACATATACTCCTATGCTCATTGCAGTATTAACAATATGGATTCATGAAAATAATCTAAATGTCCATTGATAAAGAAATACATAAAGATTGTGACATTTTCATTCAGTTAAATGATTTTTAACAAAGAATTATAACCTGCCATTTGTTACAAGAGGATATTATTCTAAGTAGCATGTACCAGTTACAGAACTGGATACACTGCATGATTCCTTTTATAAGAGTGTCAAAAATAGTCAGAATCATCAAAAACATTTTATAATTTTCCAGCCAAATGTTGAGAAAATTGAAGTGAGAAGGAGTTATTTGTTCTTTTATAAGTTTTTTTGATAATTTTTTTGACTTAGGTTTGATGACTTTCTTGGTTATAAAAGTTTATCGTTTTCATCAGATCTGAAAAATATATAGATCAATATGTTTTCCACCTTCTGTTCTGGGGACTCCAAACCATAAATATTCCCATTTTTTTCTCTTTCTTCTAAAATACCATCTTTTTTTCTAAGGAGTTAATATTTTCTTTATCAGTTTGAATCATTGCTATAGTTATTATCATTAGTAATATTCTTCTCTGCAATACAAATATCTCTATCAGAACATGTTTATTATAAAACAAACTACTTTTAAATTATATAAATTCAATAAAAATTAAAAATATATTCTTATAAATATCAGAAATATATTCTAGAATCTGAAAATGTTGAGTAGAGTTATAAAAGTGTTTTATAGTGTCTTCAGTTAAATATCCTTTTTTATTTTTTAAATTGAATTGAATATGTTACCAAGATGGTTTCAGTTTTGTTTTGTTTTGTTTTTACTGAAACTAAAATTAGTCTATAGTTTTGTGACTTCTTGGTGGTGTTCTTTACAATTTTATAGTATTTTCCTCTGGTAGCTAATTTGTTTCCATTTTATAAAATTATTCAAAAATACTTATAATGGATAATCTGAAACAGTCCTGTTTTTTCTTCCCATAGTTTTCAATTATTTGACCCTGTAAATATTCCCTAACAGATACTATTATCTTATTATCAAGTAATTTTGTATAAATACATGTTTTTAAATAAGATTCAAAATATAACCAAAGCAAATGCCCATAGGAGATTATTATTATTATTATTATTATTATTATTATTATTATTATAACAATAGTCCTTGCATATAGTGGACCCAGGTTATAATATTTTCTGTGTACATATTAAAGCAATTCAAGATTCCCAGGCATTAGAATCTTGTTTTCTATTTAATATCTACTCTTTATATTTTTATATCTAGTTGGAATATTAGACCTTTGAATATATTTTTATTTCTAAGTAAAATGAGTGATATATAGTTATCTCATTTGAATCTACCTATTCCAGATCACTCTTACCAAGACTAAGTCATGTTTCCATATTAAATAGTGAAATATTAAAATTATTTAAAATTATGAAAATAATAATTATGAATATGTTTTCCAGATTTTTACTATCCTTATGAAGAACTGAACTTTCAGAGTCCTGCCTATACATCTTCGCTGGCATTGTCTTTTATTCATGGGTTTTTAAGCACAACGAATGATTTTTGTATCCTCAAGTATTAAATGTAACAGAAAATTTAATTTATAGACATTACCTACTTAAACATGAACTTTAAAACTGAATTTAAAATATATTAGCAAGGCCAGAGTGATAGCACAACAGTAGGTCAATTGCTTTGCACGCGGCTGACTCAGGACAAACCTGGGTTTCATCCCTGACATCCCAAATGGCCCCTGAGCAGAACAATTTTTGAGCACAAAGCCAGGAGTAACCCCTGAGCATCACCGGTGTGTCCCAAAACAATAAAACAAAAAAATAGACTAGAATAAATTGAAGGAAAGTTAAAAGATAAACATTAAAATTACATATTTCAATATCTAAAACAAATACTTTTACAATAATACTACAATTAAATTAAAGGTACTCTGTAATATGATTATAATTTTCTTTTTATTATAATTAATGCTTTATTTAATATATAATTGTAAATCTCATATTACCTGTATAACTTATAATGCTAAATTCAATGGCTTATATATCTGATAATTACTTTAGAAGCCTTTTTCTCTAAACGTTGTCTGGTGATAAAAATTGAGTTTAAACAGTTGCTTTAGATATTTTAAGGTGTAACATTTATTTATTTTACTGATATAAAACATATTTTATATTCCTCAAAAGAATACTTAGTAATGAAGAAATTTACCTAAAAACATTCTTTCTGTACAATAAATATTAGGAGAAAGACAAATGGCACTTTGGAGAACAATATTTCACCTATTCTTGAATTTTTTTTTTGTTTTTGTTTTTTTGGGCCACACCCGGCGGTGCTCAGGGGTTACTCCTGGCTGTCTGCTTAGACATAGCTCCTGGCAGGCACGGGGGACCATATGGGACACCGGGATTTGAACCAACCACCTTTGGTCCTGGATCGGCTGCTTGCAAGGCAAACGCCGCTGTGCTATCTCTCCGGGCCCTATTCTTGAATTCTTAAAGGTTACTATTAAAATAAATAAATTATTGGGGCCAGAGAGATAGCGTGGAGGTAAGGCATTTGCCTTGCATGCAGAAGGATGGTGGTTTGAATCCCGACATCCCATATGGTCCCCTGAGCCTGCCAGGACCGATTTCTTAGAATAGAACCAGGAGTAACCCGTGAGCGCTGCCGGGTGTGACCCAAAAACTAAAAAAAAACAAAAAACAAAAAACCCAACAATATTATTCATGATTTATGTCATTCAAAACTATATTATATATCACAGTCCTTGAAAACTCAATAATGATAACAGACATCTGTGGAATACTTTATATTAAGAAGTAATTAGAAATAATTCCCTTTAGAAAAATACTTGAATATAATTATTATTTATAATTGTTGAACTAATAAATCCATGTTATATGTGCAAGGTAATTAAAAAGGATTTAAGAGTTCTAAAAATGGATCACAATTATGATCTATTAAGTAGCTATATAACTATTATATTAGAGTAGTCAGAGATTAGAAGAGAAATAACATTAAATAACAAAATTTTTTAAAAATCTGTATATAAATTTGAATCCATAAACAGCTTGAATTTTTTTACTATTCTTTTAATATTCTAGAATGTATTTTGGTTTGATTTAAAATAGACTTACTTTGTGGAGTGGCTGTTGTGTTCAATTGCTTTGTTCTAGAATTATATTGAGCTACAGTAAAAGAAAAATAAGAAAAATACATTTATTTGATAGGCTTGCCAGCTGTTTTAGGGTCACTGAAAAATTTCTAATGTTTTGCTCTTAGAAGAAAATGTCATTAATTTGTTTCAAATTGCATCATTTTTTTAATGACTACAAATAATCAGATTGAGAACTTATATACAATTTGAACAGGAATTTTTGAAATTTTAGTTAAAAATAGAAAAAACTTAGCAATATATGCTGCCTTTATTGTATTAGTAATTGCTGAGTCAAAACGGTTATGAATTATATGACAATTTAAGTGAATATTTACCTTATACAGATAAGTATATAACTATATTAATATTTAGATCACAGGAAATCATTGTGTTACATAATCATGCTATGTGTGTTGAGTAAAACATATTGAGGTAATTTCTACAGACTTCAAAAATCTTACATATTAAATGCTGTTCAGATATTACATTAGTATCCAATAAATTCCTTTTCAGATTCATAAATTAGATACATATTTTTAATTGACACTTTTTTCTTAAAAATTACAAATAGAGGAACTGGAGCAATAGTACAGCAGGTAGGGCATTTGCTTTGCCTGCAGAAGACCTGTATTTAATTCTTGGCATCCTATATAATCCCCAAGCACCACCAGGAGTAACCCTTCAGTACTTCCAAGGTGTAGTCCCAAAACCAAAAAAAAAAAATAGATAGATGGATGCATACATATATACATACATACATACACACATACATACATACTTATATAGGAAAAGGATATCTGTAATATTCTGAATATCTGAAAGTGTTCACTTGTTTAAACTTGGTGAAAACATTTTTGTGTTTGCACCACACTTGGCTGTTGACAATTAGGATAAATTCTATAAGAGATGTATTGCTTAATTCTTATATGGTATGTTAAAAAAAAGGGCAAATGTTTCAGAAAATAGGGACTCTAATAGTACTGTCAGTCAAATTCAGGGAAGTAATAAAGTTGTCTGCTCCAGTACTCTTACACTGTACTCATGTAATCCCTTTTTAAAAAATTGACTAAAACGCTTCAGCATTCAGAGACGTCTAGTTATTTTCTTTAAATTCATTTCTAACCTTTTTTAGAATGCTTTGTACTTTTTTCGCTATGACCCTCTCAAAATGCTGAAGAATTTTAGTTTTAAAGATTTCCTTTTTAGGAAAATATACATGATGGTACCATTCTGTATGTAAATGATGATGATGGCTAAAATGAGAAGATGTTTATCACGTTTGATCTTAACTGAGAAAGTGCATAAGTTTTCACTGCTATGTATACATCTTCAAATGATAGTGAAAGAATTGGAAATACTGATTTGGGGTTAACTGATGCATTATTTACAGAGAAAATAATAAAACACATATATTCAAATGATAATATATTTCACTATTCTTCAGACCAATGTTATAACATAATTAGCAAACACATATTTTTTTACTTAGTTGCAGAATTCTCAATGACCTGTAGAGAATTTTTATTCAACCTAGTGATATATACTTAAATAAATTTTAGTTACATCAAATAAAATAACTAATCTGTGGGATTACCAATGGCAGGGACAAAGGAGATGACTGGGAAGAGCACCTGGGACACTGGTGGAGAGAAGTAGACACAGTAGTAAAAGATATGATGTCAAAACATTGTACACATACAAACAAATCATTAACATTATTGACAGTATAGTAAAAGTGCTTCAAATTAATCTCCCAATAAAACACAAAGAAAGATACTATACAATGAGAAGAGTAAGTGCAAGAAGTCATAACAATAGTAATTATATATCCACCTACTTTGCACTGAAATATATAAAAAACAGGCCAAAAATTAGTGTTCAAAAATTGATAGCAAACTTGATAGAAAACTAATAATAGGGAATTTTAGATATTTATTTATAGTAATGTACAGAAAAATTACCAAGATGCATGAGCATCTATGAAACAGGATTACTATATATGGATATTTATACTAAAGCATAAGAAATAACAACAAAAACCAATTCACTGAAGTACTATGAACTTTCTTAAAAATAAATGAGATGTTAGAACACAGAATTCTAATAAACTGGGGTTGGAGTGATGGCGCCTTGTCTTGCCTCTGTCTTGCCCTTGCTATCCTTGGACGATGGATTGCGGTTCGATCCCCTGGAGTCCCATATGTTTCCCCAAGCCAGGAGGATTTTCGAGCGCATAGACAGGAGTAACCCCTGAGTGTCACCGGGTGTAGCTCAAAACTCAAAAATAAATAAATAAATAAGTCATGAAGTCAGATCAAGTATCACCTGAGATTATTTTGGTATAAGTATAGAAATCAACCAAAGTAATAAGGGAAAGAAAACCACATCGGGTGGGGAGGAGGGAGACTTGGGACATTGGTGATGGGAATGTTGCACTGGTTATGGGTGGTGTTCTTTACATGACTGAAACACAAACACAATCATGTATGTAATCTAGGTGTTTAAAGAAGAAAAGAAAAAAAAAGAAAACCACATAATAGCTGCTTGAAAAATAGTACAGTAGGCACGGCACTTGTCTTGCATGTAGCTCATCTGAATTCAATCCCCAGTCTAAACATATCCCATAAGGACTGATCCCTGTGCACAGAGACAAGAGTATATCCTGAGCAACAACAGTTGTGATCTAAAAACAAAGAAACAAACAAAAATAGTGAAAAATAAAAATAAATAAATAAATAAATAAATAAATAAATAAAAATGCTACAGAATGAATGGCTCTTAGGTCAATGATAAAATTTCAAACAAAACAAAAGATAACTGAGAATGAGGGCCCGGAGCAGTAGCTCAAGGTGTAAGGCATCTGTCTTGCCTGAGCTAGACTAGAACACACCTTGGTTTGATTCCTGGTGTCCCATATGGTCCTCCAAGACAGGAGAGATTTCTATAAAAGACCCTGAGTGTCACCAGGTGTGGCCCAATCCCAATTAAAAAAAAAAAAAGAAAAAAAGATAACTGGGAATAAATGATAATGAGACAAAATTTATCTGAACCTATGGGATTCAACAAAAGCAATATTTAGGGGCAAGTTTGTAAAAAAAAATACAAACTTAATTTAGAGAAAAAGAAAAAAAAAGAAATAAGAATATTTACAAATAAATATCTAGTTAGTATTTCACACAGAGGAATAAAGATAAATCAAATCACACATTCATAGTTGGAGGTAAATAATTACAATCAGAGAAGAACTTAAAGTGAAATAATTCCAAATTATTTCTTTAAAAAAAAACCTACAGTTTTTTGAAATGATTAAGAAGATAAAAATTTTGTCTGACAGAATAAAAGAATGACTGAAATGAAAGTAGTTACAATGGATGCTAAAAAATGAATAGATCATAAGAAAACTATGAATAATTGCAAATATAACCAATTGAAAAGCCTAGAAATGATGAACAAATTCTTCAAAATATCATTATGATTTGATAGTAATATTTAAGATACTAAATTAGAAAGAAATTAAATGACTAAAAACACACATCACAAGTAAATTATAAAAACACTAATCAAAAGCATCGCAAAAAGTATAAAAGCATTGTGAAATAACTATACAATAAAATATTTTCTATATACATGTGCTCCTTCAGCACTGTTAAAAATGATTCTGGAGCACAGATCTAGTAGTAAGTCCTCAGCACCACCAGGTGCGACCAACAAATGATCTTATCAACAAATAACAATGAGATCTTAAGTCATAAAAATACATGGAGACAACGCATATTGTGAATAAAAGAAACCAATCTGAAAAGATAAACTCCAGTATAATTTAAAGAATAACATATTCTGAAAAAACCCTATAAAGTCTATAAATATGAACGATAAAGGCTATAAAACTAAATAATGAGTGTTGCCAGAAGTTTAAGAGAAAGGATAGATTTTTTTTCTTAAAATAAGCCATAACTGGTGCTGGAGAGATAGCATGGAGGTATGGCATTTGCCTTGTATCCGAAGGATGGTGGTTCAAATCCCGGCATCCCATATGGTCTCCCATGCCTGCCAGGAGTGATTTCTGAGCGTAGAGGCAGGAGTAACTCCTGAGGGCTGCCAGGTGTGGCCCTCCCCCCCGGAAAAAAAAGATTTGAAAAAAAAACAGTAATTGATTTTTAAGCCAGTAAAACATTTTCTGTATTTCATGAAAATGATAAGGAGTCTCTTATAATACATATATTTACCAAAACTTTGAAAAAAGTAACACATACAAAGTGATTTTTATAAGTTGTAGACATATGGGAAACCTGTTAAAATTATATATGTGATAATCTGTTAAAATTATAAATATAATAAATAAAGTTTTGAGGAACCACACTTGTCAGTGTTCAGAGCTTCTAGCTAGGTGCATAGGGATTACTCCTATTGGTAGGAATCCTAATGCATCTGATAAACAAACATCTTATCCCTTTACGATCTCTTTGGCTATTATTTTTTAATTAGAAAACATAATGGGGTAAGGAGTAGGAGCAGCTGCCTGCACTCAATTGACCAGGGTTCAATAAAAGTCTGCACTTTTATGTTACCCGAAACACAGAGCTAGAGGTAAGCGCTGAGAATGCCCAGTGTTGGTCCAAAAACAAAACAAAACAAAACAAAAAGAAAGTGCAGAGCATCATTGGAAGGACTTAGATATTTATATCAGGAAAGATCAAAAGATATTAAACACTTTTATTTCATGCTGTTTAATTCTTACATTTTAAAAGATGAGAATATTCTAAATTTACAGATGTGGGACTTCTGCAAATCAGGAGACTGAAGAACACTTTTCAAAATATTTTGTTATAGAAAAAAAATGTTAGGTAGAAGAGTAAACATTAAATGCAGATGAGATATCTTGTTTGAACAGAACCAGGATGTTCTCAAATTTTAAATAAATTGTCATCAGAGTCACTCTTACACTAAAACCTTCCCCATAATTTTACTTGGAAAAAAAAAAAACGGCATTTGTCTGCACTGGTGAAGGGAGTGAACATTGTATGACAGAGATTCACTCACGAACAATTTTGTAACCATGGTATTTAAGTAAAGTATTTAATTAATAAAAACAATTATTTTCAGGGGCCAAAAATAAAAGAAAGCATGAAGATAGAAAATAAAAAAGAAAGAAAAGAAAAAGAATTAAACAGCATTTGCTAACGCAGAGTTTATGGAAGTTTTAGCAAGCATAACAACTGTGAATAACAACAATCAATGATTGCTGCAGTATATGCAAGTCTAATTAGAACATTAGTGCATGATTTTGTAATTGATAATACAGAAAGAAGCATGATACAAATACAATTTATTTATAGTGCATCTAGAACATATTCCTTGCAATTATTTTAGTATATACTAGTTAATAAGACATGACAGACTGAAATAGTTTGCATAATAGAATTAAATTGCCTACTAATTATGAAAGGAAATGAATCAATCAGTAATGAGAAGAAATTAGCATAATTTGTTATATATATTGTGCTTAAAGGTCCACCAAATTATCTTAAGTCCTCCATTATCCTATACAAAAAGTATTTTGTAATTATTCTCCGAAGAGAAAATAGTATCCAAAATAAATGAAAAGTTTATGTATCCAACTTAATTTATTATAAATTATTGAGCTTTATATAATAAAAATAAGATCAAAATTTATTTATATATATTGATATGTCAACATATATAATTACAGAAGTAAAATCAAATAAAATAGACTCTAATAAATCAAATAAAGTAGACTCTAAATACCTTAAGAAATTTAGCTGCTTTTACAAACCTTTATAAAAAGAATTCAAGAAATTTCAGTTTTAAGAGTGTGAAGATCTTTATGAAAGAATACTGTAATTTTGTAGTGGCTATGGTTTCATTGCATATATTTCAATATATGCTAATATATAAAATATGATTAATTTATATAAAAACAAATCATTATTTTATATTAAAATAAGTAAATATATTAAATCTATCAATCATAAGTAATGTATATAAAATTAATTGGTTCTTAATTTACATTAAAATAATTAAATGTATTAAAAATAATTAGTTTATGTTAAATTAATTGTTTGATTATTAATTTATATTAAAGTAATTTAAAATATTTAATATATGTTAATATATGGTTAATTTAATATTTTAATTTTAAAACAAAGAGTGTTAGGTAAAATGTTTTTGTCCCTAAAAGTAATAATTAAAGCTACCTTCTATATATGTACTTTTTTGTTGTTGTTTGTTTTGGGGCCACATCTGGTGACGCTCAGTGGTTACTCCTGTCTATGAATTCAGAAATCGCTCCTGTCTAGGGGAAAACATATGAAACACTGGAGGATCAAACCGCAGCTTGTGCCACCACTCCGGCCCCTATATATCTATTTTTTTAAAACATATTTATCTTGATTTTTTTTTACTCAGAAAGGCTACATAGAATATTAAAATTACTATATTATTTTTTCCAAACATTAAAAAGAAAGACTACTTAGTAAAAGTACCTTACTTTTATATGAAGAATATTATTCATTGTGGCATGAATTTATTGTGGCAGCATCTTACAAATAAACCATATGATTCATCACTTTTCATATTTTACTTCCTTGAGAAATATTCCATTAGAGTACATTTTGATGGTTGTAAACTAAAAATGATTAAATTTTAATTTAAACCTTTATGTTTTAAATATGATTTAAACCTTTATTCATAACTAGACTTACCAATGGGATATTTAGGTGGAACAGGAAGTCATTTAAATAATATTGGTGTGCAACAGTCTTCCTGGTTGAGAATGTGGTCTTGGGACATTATATGTATGAAGTCCTATTATAAAAAGTGTTGTAAATAGTGGTGTTCAAATAAGATACTAAAAATATATGTTTATTAAAGCATATTCAAAATAGCTAAGGCCTGGAAACAAACCAATAGACCAAAAAAAGAAGACTAGATAGGAAACTATGTATTTAGTAAATAAAGATTTATATATGTATGCAATTTTTATATTTATAAATTATATATTATATATTATATAACCATGATTATATATAAACATAAATAAATATGATTAATATACTAAGTTATAAATATGTATTTATATAAATTTATATATATTTCTGTAAATATAAATAAATAAATATAGGGAGAGAGGAATAAGAAGAAAGCAAAATTATAAAATCTGTGGTAATGAGGTACCTCTATATTATCTTATTTTTAAATATGGCTTAGGCTATTCTGATTCTATAAAATTAGATAACACACACACCAAACACAGCCATATATATTGTTAATCACTCTCAAGGCCAATATACTAAACTCCCCTTTAAGAAGGCACAGAGAAGCTGGTGGTTTAGGGAAGAAATCCCATCTGTTGCTTACAGGAAACACACCTAAACCTAAGGGATAAATGGAGGTTCAGACTGAAAGAATAGAAAACAATCATTTAAACAAATATAAGTGGGGAAAAAAGCTGGGATAGTCATGGAAAAATTTTGACTTTTCTAGATCCTCAAAGAATATTTTCTGAATTTGATGAAGATTGCATTTAATCTACAGAATATCTTTTTCTAAGGTCTTCTGTATTTTCCTTATGTGATTTAGACTTATCATGGTGAGATTTTTCATCATCTTCCATTAAGTTGATTCTTAGGTACTTGCTGTTTTAGATACTATTTTATATGGGATAGACTCACTGATGTTTCATATTTAATATATAAGAATCCAACCCATTTTGTATATTGAATTTGCAGCTGGCTTGGTTTATTATTTATGATAGCTTTTTCTGGATGTGTCTTCTACATATATATTTTCAGATTATCTAAAATAGTGATAATTTGACTTATTTATCTTTTAAATTTGGATTTTTTTCCTTGACTGACTGATGTAATGAGGACACCTAAAACTATTTTGAATAAAAGTGGAGATAGTGGACATGAATTTCTCAGAAGAAATGGTTTCTATTTTTCAACATTAAGAATTATACTGGCCATGAGTTTGCATAGATGGCCATTACTAATATGGAAAATTCCATCTACTCTATTTTTGTTGAGGCTTTTTTTTATCATGAATGAATTTTGGATTTTGACAAAGAATTACTCTTCATCAGTTGATCTGTTTATGTGGTACTTATCTTTCTTTTTATGAAAGTGGTATGTAACGTTAATTGAATTGAATAAAATGAGCCACTTGCATCTTTGGTAAACATTTCACTTGATAAAGGTGTATGATTTATAATTATATATAAATAGATTATATTAGTTAAGATTTTGTTAATAATTTTTGCATTGAAGTTTATCAGGGAGATTGGTCTGAAATATTCTAATCTAGAAGTGTCTCTGCCTGCTTTTTGTGTTTTAATGTAATGTTATCTTTGTAAAAGGTGTTAGAAATTGTTTCTATGTCTTTGATATTTTGGAAGAGCTTACGGAGTAAAGGTAGAAAATCTCTGAAACTTTGAAACTGCACCATTGAGATCATCTAAATTAGGACTTTTTCCTTGGGGAAATTTTAATTTGCTGTTTTTATTTGCATACTTGTGATTGCCCTGTGTAGACTTTTACTTCCTCCTTGTTTAGCTTTGGGGATCACAAGACTCTAAGAATCTATCTATTTCTTCTAGATTCTTCACTTAAGAAACATAAAGCTGCTTACAGTAACTATTCATTATATTTGGAAGTGCTGAAAGTCTGTTGTCATTTCTTCTCTGTAGTCTTTGTTTCAATTTACTTGACTATTTTCTTTCTATCTTTTGGAATTTTTCTCAATCCTATTTTTAGAATTAATTTCTACTCTCATGGCAAGAAAATCTATCTTATAAATTCTATATTTGTAAATTTATAATGTTTTAGTTATGATATGTGATCTAGCATGTAGAATATTTCATGTGCATTAAAGAATGTATATTATTATTATTTGGAAAGATGAAGAGGTTTGTGTATGTCCAATAATCTCAATTACTTACTCATTCAGTTAGGGCCCTATGAATACAGATTCAGAGTTAAATAATAAAACAATCATACACATCAAAAAAGGTAAAAAAGTTACAATAGCCATACTTATTTCAGACTAACATTCAATATAAAAAAGGTAATTATAGATGGTGATAGACACTTTTTGGGGGGTTTTAGGCCCAAAAATCCTAACTCTGAATCTGTATTCATTGTATGTGTTTATGTGTGCCTTAGAGTTTTTGAAGAAGTAAAATTATCATAGAAATGCTATAACACCTGTAGTTTGAGGATCAAGAGGCATTGGGGACAGTCCAGGAGAGTCAGGGTGCAGTCACCCAAGGCGGACAGGAGTAAGGGACAATAGATTTCTCAGGACTTTTTCTATATTTATGAAAAAAGAGGTTGGTGTCAGTGTTATTAGTTTATCAGCTTGTGTACAGGTGAGCAAAGAAAAGTCACCCATGGAAGAGCAAGAGTATAGGGGTGGGAGGATCTCCTGTTTAACATATCTTAAGCCATTAACTGACTGCTAACAGGTTGTACAGGAAAAATAATCATCAAATAAACTTACAGGAAATTATCAACTTGAGTAAATTGAAATAGATTTTAACAACCATCCATGTTAGGATAAAATATATAGTTTTAAAACCCATCAAATTAGAAGGTCTTCAAAAATACTACAGTTTCCTCTGAAGCTCAAAAAGACTACATTATATAAAAAGTAAAGACTATATTATATATTACATAAAAGAGTTTTTTTGCTCTAGAATCATAGAAATATCTAAATTAATAAAATTTAGCTTAAACCAAGCTTCTAATCTGATAACCTAGCACACGAATTGTACTACAAAAAAATAGTCTTTTTTTCAGAGGAGGTATATAGTTGCTGTATCAGCAAAGTAGTATTCACATTGTTTGGCATACAATCAGTAGTTTAAATAGTTGATAGCAGAGATTCTTATGTACTATGTCATATATTTTGCTAACCCTCCCAATGACTTTTACTGTAAGGTGGCATCTTATTACAATCGAAAATTTAATTTTCTTTTATTTATGACCTTTGTAAATAGAAAATAAAAAGGACTTTAAAATATTATTCTGCTTCCAGAATAAATAATTCCATGGAATCTAATGTAATAGCATAGTGTATACAACAGCAGAATTAAAGGTTATAGTTCAAATTCTGTAATTTCAAACTATTGATCAATGGTAATATGTGCTTCTGTGGGTTAGTTCACTGGCATATAGAAATAAGTAAGCTCTATGAATTAATGATGAATACTAGACTAATATAATTTCTTTAATTTCTTAGTCACTAAGTCAATATGTTTTAAATTTTTCCTTGTTTCTTGCATTATTTGTTTGAAAAATGATAGTGCCTTTAATTAAAGTAAAGAAAGAAAAATTAAGTTTTAATAAGAACAATTGTAGAATCAGAGAATACATTTTAATTACCTGCTTGCTTTTTTGTTTTATATATACTTATGATTTTAATATATATGTATAATATATTTCTTAAACTGAAAGAAAACACTAAAGCATGCTGCCTTATACTGATAAAACTGTATGATAAATATGGTCAGTATTGGTCGATAAGATCCCTTATAGTAGAGTTTTTTTTATGTTTTATATCATGTTATACATTTACCTGCCACTTTGAAAGCAATTGATAAATCAAAATATTCTCTAATTCAATTAATACTATAAACATGCTATCATATTTACACTAAGAATATGCAGTAGATATTAAAGATCATAAGTATTATTCACTCCTATAGTTTCTTTTTTTTTTTTTTGGGTCACACCCGGCGGTGCTCAGGGGTTACTCCTGGCTGTCTGCTCAGAAATAGCTCCTGGCAGGCACAGGGGACCATATGGAACACCAAGATTCCAACCAACCACCTTTGGTCCTGGATTGGCTGCTTGCAAGGCAAACACCACTGTGCTATCTCTCCCAGGCCCCTATAGTTTCTTAATAAGTTAAATAAATAAACATGTGTGAGGTATATGTGTGAAAAAAATAAAAGGAATTCACATGCATAGCATGTATATAACCAATGTAAATAGATAAGGCCCAGAAACACTTTATACTAAACTGTGTAATCATAGATATATATTTAAATAAATTACAAAAAATAAGTAGACATTTAGGAAGATTTGCATGAAATGTCACAGTAAAAAATATGTATATTTAAAACCAAACATCTTATTCATAAAATCTACCATAGAAGAGAGGCACTTCCAGATTACTAAATCTATAATATCAATTTTACAACAATGGAACCAAAGGAGGAAAAATCTATATATCAGGAAAGGGTAAGATGGTTGGTAGATATGATTTCAGTGACATCTAATAATCTGTCTGAGAAGTTCCATTCCAGAGTTGGCTAGTGGCTAATGTCATTCCTATTTCATGCCATTTGCTGAAAAGCAAAGTTTATTGAATGACATTTGCATAGCTTAGCCAAACAGACTCTCTGCTTTGGTACTCACAGATGACTGCTATCAAGCAGGCCACACTTCCAAAAACAAGATTCCCAGCTATAGGAAAAACATTCTGACAAGCTTCCACCTATTTCTTAAGCCCACTACCCAGTCCACAGAGATTCATAGCAACAAAAAGATTTGTGAACATAACCAATTAATTATAAATTCCCCCAAGTTCTAGCTTCCTTGCAACTACACATGCCACACAGACTCTGAAAATAATGATTTTATGATGCATATTTGGATATTTGGGTTTCATGAAGACTAGCTTCCAATGACTGAATGAATTTAGCACACAGGTAGTCTTGGATACACACAAACCAAAACTCCTGTTTGCCATGATCCATGACCTTAAACTAGGGCATAAAGATATCAACAAACACTTACGCAAGGTATTATACTACAAATAACCAATAGTCTTGTTTGAAACTGGTATAATTCTACCACAGGAAAATTGTGACTATACTACATTGGCCAACATCAAAACTGTTCAAACATGTTACCAAAGATTAAGTGCTTTATTAGTGACTTTAAATATTTTGTGGCAATGTAGTCCTACTAAATTTAGGTCAAAAGTGCCACAGTATCACCAAATACTTCTAACATAAAAGTGCATTTAATTTCATGCTAAATGAAAATACTGCAATAATCACAAATGCCAACTTTTTTTGACTATTACTGCTGAAAAATTCTGTCTATAATCTTTGAGGTCTTGTCAATCTGAACTCCAGATGAGAGATCACTATAAATACAAAAATGGAAAGAAAACTTTTTCTTTTGTTTTGCGATCACTTTGACAGTGCTCAGTGTTTACTCCTGATTCTGCGCTAAGGATGATTCCTTGTAGTACTTGGAACAAACCCAGGTTTATAGCTTGAAATTCAAGTACCTTACCCACTGTATTATTTTTCCAGATCTCTGGATTTTATTGAATAATATCTCTAAATATCACTGATTTTAATTATTTTTACCTCAAAGCACAGAGTGGCTGAATTAGGTAAAAAAAAATCCAATCTTCCATTCTGTGTCTACAGAATAAAATTTAAATGTTCACAAGAAACAAAGCTCAGTATGAAAGCTTATGAAAAATTATGCAAGCTCATAGTAAACTGAAAAAATAAACAACTCTACTTCTTTAATTCTATCAGTAAAGAGTCAAAAACTGGAAATTAAAATTATGAATAAAGAGACTGAAGCACATGCCAAAATTGATAAATAAAAATGGTAGCATGTATGAACAATTAAATTCAACTATATAATCTATTAAAAACAAAGAAAATAAACGGATAATATCTAATATCAAATAATAAATAGATTTTGTATACAGAAATGTGGTCACGAAGGAGGCAAGTAAAAGAAGAGACAAACCAAACTGAGACCAGAATTATGGAGGATGATTTGTGATAGTAAAGGGACAATAAAATTTTTGTTTGTTTTGGGTGTTTGTTTGGTGGTTTATTGAGCCACACTTTTAATGTTCATGGTTAGTTAACTCCTGACTCTTTGTTCAAGAATCATTCCTCAAAGAGCTCAGTAGATTATGTGGGATCAGAGATTGAACTCAGCTTTGTCACATATAGAGAAAATACCATCCCGTGCCCTGCTAGGTCTTCTCTTAAGATAATAATGTCCTACAGTAAATAAAAGAAGTATGAAGGTAATTATTATTAAGTATAAATATATATAATATTGCAGCTACATATCTGAACTAAATTTTTCTAACTGCCAAAGTCCATCTCCAGGTGAAAAGACTTGGATCAGTGCTGTCTTGAGGATTAAGAAAACAAACAGAGATAATAGAGAAAAGTTTAAGGTTAGGGGGCTCAGAGCCTAGGATTGAGAGCCCTGACTATACTCCACATAGGGTGTTTATTGTCCAGGAATAATAAACAAGGGAAGAAGGACAGATAACAGAAAAATCTCTATCTGATGCTAACTAAGGAATGCAATACATAAGGGAATATGTGAAGAAAGAGGAAGCTAAGATACAATTTCTGAAATTTGTCTTCCTCCCAGAGAGGTAACAAATAAAAGTCTGAATGCAGGACTCATGCTCTCAGGCCTTCCTGAGAGTGCCTGTGTTGTTTCATAATTTATATTAAGAGCCCTCACTTGTGTCTCTGAACTATCTTCTGTCTCATGAACTCTCAGCAATTTTGATACGTTTGTTTATTTCTTGATGTCTTCATAACCAACATCTAACACTGGTAGTAGACATAAGAAAAATGTGGAGATGTTAGAAATTAAGATTTAGAATTAATTGTAACTTAAATGCTGATGTTTGAATATAATGTGCCTTTGCTTAAAAATGATATTAGAAATAAAATTGCGTGTGCTTCTCTACTGTGCCCGCTGAGGGAAGTTAACAGCTGTAAACCTGGAATTGGGCTTTGCTGCGAGCCTAAGTGCAGCCATGACAGGCTTTTAAGGTAGAAAGACTAGGTCCAGAAGAACATCTAGTTTTGAGAACCAGACCCTAGGGGTAAATGTCAGGGAAAAAAATCCATATAAGGCTAAAGGGCAGATAATATATGACCAGATAACAACCTCACCCTGGGTCTGCAGGTAGCCAGATGACACTGCACCCTGGATCTGGCCTAGGTACCCCTTTAAATATGACATGTGAGCCATTCTTGGGGTGTTCATTCCTTCGGAGATGTTAGGCCCCAACATGCTGGATAAACTTCCTTGTATTTACACTACTGTCTGTCTTTCTAGTGGTCTTTTGTACCAGACTCTAAAATTTGGGGTGGCTTCTCCGGGATCCATTCATCCAAAAGCTTGAGAGACAGCAGAACAGTAGGAAGAAAAGGCTTGAGGAAGTTTAGTAGACCTGCAGAGTATCTTGGAAGAACCCCAGCTTGGTGTCTTGGAAATGTCCTAGGTGTTAAGGAAAAATCCGTCTAAACATTATGGTATGAGCTGGGTTTGAGTCCCATCTGGAATGTCTTTAGTATGACTTGGAATAGCTGCAAGGACCTAGGTGGACATGATGTACAATGGTCTCTAGCTGGGGAATCACCTCTTCCTTGGAAATGGGGTTCATTTGGCAATACTAGGCTCATAGTTGGCTGAAACAGGCTGGAGATTGCCAAGGCAAAGGACCCTGAAATGAGTCCGATCTCCAAGGTACAGTATCCGGGGACACCAAAAGGTTTTCGGGGAGTGAATTCTTGGCTGATCTGTATCTATCTTCTTCTGTCTATGTGTGTCTTCCTAAATGTTGGAGGCAAACTGTGTGTCTCTCTGTACCACTGTATTAGAGAAATTTTAGGGAGAATACCATGCCCTTCTCAGAAGTTGATGAAATTTGGTTTAAGTTCAGCAAAAATTGTGTCTCTATTTGTATGTGTTTGGGATTGACTTAAACAAGCCTGGTTAGTTTAAACAAATAGCTAAATTAGGTAACTTAAATTTGTCACCAGGTATTAATATGGTCATAAGATAGCTTTATAAAGTGTGAAAACATCAATGGGTCATAATAGTATTAGAAATACTATCTGAATATAATGGTACTTTAGTGTTAATATCAAACAATAGGAAATATATTCAAAGGCCTTTAATAAGTATAATAAAGAATAATTTGGTCCTGGCATATGTAAGTCTATCAATTTGTTTTCAAATTGAAAGAAAGGAAATAAAAATTTTGAGTATCTGGATAAAATGCAGACTTGAAAATTGGAGTAAAATCAATCTTATTCTACCTTTCTGAGGCTTTACAACTAACTATAATGCTTAGATTTGAAAAGCACTTGTTATCATTGACAAGTTAATTTAGGAACTATTGCACACTATTTCTCATCTGCTGAAATTGAGTGATTAATCTTGTAGAGTCAGGTAACTTGGTAATTGGTATTTAAAAATATTATGGACGCTGTAATGAAATTTGGCACTTGGTTTTTTATTGATAAAAGGAACAACTATAGAGTTATTTTGTAGAGAATTATTTTAGATTTTTTTGTTAGCAAACACTAAATTTAAATTATATTACTTGTTAATGTGTTTGCCGATGAAAGCCTCTTATCTATATTGTCAGTGCAAGAAGCAACCCCCTGGCTTTACATCAGTATAATATGTTAGACTATTTGCACTCGCTAAATTTAGCTATCAATTAAAACACTGACACAGCAGGAAACAGTAAGATATGTGTCAGACATATATTAAAATTGAAAAAAGTTATGTCTAATACAACTAGAGATAAAGAACTATTACTGAAAGATGTTCTAAGTTATTGACAAAAGAGCATAACTAATAATGTGTGTCATAAGGACCTACTTTAAAAATGAAACCAACTATTAATGTTTGTAAACATGTTGCTTAAATATATTAAACTATAAAGCACCAATAACCAACAACAAAAATAAAAATTCAATTTCTCTGTACTGTAAATTATAATTATTGAGAGTATTTTTAAGAGAATTTATATTTTGTAACTGTCTAAGAATCTTGTTTTTAATTTGACATATAGAATTCTAATATGGAGCACTTACAAGCACAATAAGAGACCATAGCTTCTGAATTTATTTGGTTTTGGTTCAATGTCTTAGCTAGATTTCTTTTTTTCAAATATGGCTTAAATGGATTAAAAAGGAATACGCATGAGTTTTAGGCAATTTAAAATGGGCTCACTTACCTTAAAAGAACACACATAGAATTTATGGTAATTTACAATTTATTGACTTAATATCTTCAAAAGTAGGATATTTTTTTTGTTTCTTGAGTCAGTTTTGGTCACCTTTAGTATTTATATTCACAGTTTTGTGCTAGATAATTGAAACTTTAAGAATTATTACAGCTATTTTATTTTTATTTTGATATAAACTATAAAGCTATATCTTTAGACAAAATGCTCTTGGAGGATGAAAAATAGAGGATAAGGTTAGAAAAATGAATGTAGGTCTGTGATTTATGCAAAAATATAATGAATTTGTGAATATTGGTGAAAAAAGAAGGAAATTCTGTGAGAGTGTGAATAGTTGATTGAAGAAAAGTTATAAAGAGATGTAGAAAGTTTGAAGTATGTAAACTAAGGAAAGAAACTGTAGGGTCATACTAGACTGTTATTAATATATTTCTATATTAGAAATAATGTAATGTTTTGTATAAATAATTCTATGAAAAGAGAGCTTTGATAGTCTAAACTCATGTTTTAGTGCTATTATGCTTACTGGGTAGAAATAGTGTAATGATAAGGTGGTAGGAACTCCTAAAGATAAAGGTTTTGATAAAGAATAATCATGAGTTTAGGAAAGTTCGTTGAAGATTAGTTTAAAGGTTTTAAAAATTAGTGATAGTCTTTTGACTAAACAGGAAGAAGCCACAAAACAATTGGCTAAAGTAGATCCTTAGTAAACAGAAAAGAAGCTCTGATAGTGATCAAAGTAGAAAATATAAAGTCTGCAAATAGGGGCTGGAAGAGTGGCACTAGAGGCAAGGCATCCGCCTTGCAAGTGGTAGCCAAGGACGGACTGCAGTTTGATCCCCAGAATTCCATATGGTCCCCCCCAGCCAGGAACAATTTCTGAGCACATAGCCAGAAGTAACTCCTGAGCATTAACAGATGTGACTCAAAAAACAAAAAACAGTCTGCAAATATATATAAATATATTTATATGTATATAAATGTATTTATAAAATAAAATAATATAATATAATATAATATAATATAATATAATATAATATAATATAATATAATATAATATAATATATGATATGATATGATATGATATGATATGATATGATATGATATGATATGATATGATATAATATAATATATGTTATAATATAATATAATATATTATATAATATGATATGATATGATATGATATGATATAATTAATATGATATAATGTATAAATGTGAAAATATATAAATAAAATAATATTTATATAAATACATAAAAATAAAATAAAATATACAAAATGTACAGTATAAGTATATGAAATATAAAATATATAAAAATAAATATTTGAATATAAATATATAGTATATAAATATATATAGCTGGCATTTTCCTGATATTAAAAAATAATTTCTGTTAATATTACATGTATGACAGATTTTACATATCAGTGATAGAATTTATGTGGTGTGAATTTTGGGGAGTTCAGCATGCCTCTTGACTGTAAGCTCATAAACAGAGGCCAGGAGAATGAATAAACTTCTGCTTTTCATATAGTATAAAGAATTAGACATTTTTAAATGCTTTTTTATTTGCTATACCACTTGCCAGATTTTTCATTACTTTCTACAAAGGCCATTGTTAGGTATATCACAAAGAGCTTTATAAAGATAGTAGTGGTTTAGAAAACTGGAACTATAAAATTTTAGGAACTCATACTGTGGAAAGCACCCCAAACATGAATCAAATTGTTTCAAGATTGTTCTGTGACTGTAAATTTGAGAAGGATTTGCTTTTCTCTCTTCTTAGAACCTTCAGACTTTTTGTTTTATGGCACTATGTTGGTTTGCATAAACACAGGCAGGTAATTTTCCTCTCTGAAATGGGGATTACTACTCATGCAGACTGGAAATCTTGGATCCCAAAGCACGCTCATAGAAAAAGAGTTGAAAGGCGTTGAGGCTAAATGACAGGAGCAGGTCCAGTAATAATTGGTTCTCTTACAAGCACCGTTCTAATCCTCAGGGAGACAATAGAGGCAGACTGGCCTAGGAAATCCGTGATCAGCTACGCGTGTATAAGATCTGTGCCAGTCAGCCTGGTTCCTGCTCTCTCACTGTTGAGAAAGTTTCCGGAGGTCAGAACTTCTCTCAAGCCTGGAGGGGGATACAGAAGGGCTGGAATCTCTGACAACTTTGCAGATGGTGTATGATAGACTCAGGACACTCCTACAGAGGATGAGAGAACCAGGTTCATTCCCTGGCTCAGCATGTTGATCTGACCTCTGCTTCCTAGACCTCATCTTTGCATCAGTCAAGCCTGGGAAACCCTGATGTGGAATGTACATATTAATGCATTTAGTGGTAAATCATCTGCTCTCTCTTGAATCAATCCCTAGAAATTCTCTATAGGTAATGGTGTGTTCCAAATGGAGATTTATTCAGTATTGTTGTTTATGCCAAGGAACAATCCAGGATTAATCAAATATCTGGCAAAGTTCTAGGTGAAGGTAGAGAGAACTATTTTTCTGTATCTGACAGAATTAAGTGCATTCTAGCAGGCTAAACTTAAATCCCACTCCTCTTGGGCAACCTATGTAACATCATGCTTACTTCTCAAAGGAACTGAAAATTGTATGTAATTGTTAGTCTGGTTATTATGGTGGAAAATATCAAAATTTTATCAGGGAGAACTTAGGCTGAAAAGGACAGCAAGAGAAGTAGCTCATGTGCTGTGACTGAAATTGTTGGGAGTCCAGGGACTCCTCTCCTTGCAACACCTGCATAACACTAGACAACTTATTCTGTGGAGTGTGGAAGATTGGTAGAGTGTCCTCACACAGATGCCGAAATACTTAAGAAACTGGTATAATACTATGTTGCTTTGGTTTCTATTATTTAATTTCTGTGTCAGCATTCCAGAAGGAACATCTTCTTTCGTTCTGTCCTCCTAAATATGGAGTGAAACATTTACTGCTCAGGGGCCTAATCGGTTTAAATAATAATCCCCTGTGTAGTTGATATGATCCTTTTCAGATGTTTAAACTGCAGAATTGAATCAGTTATTTGCTCATTTAGAGCTAAGGTAGCACAAGATTTCACCCCTTCTTATACATAGTAAGCCCTGAGTGTCTCCAGGTATGACCCAAAAACCAAAATAAAACAAAATAGAACCTGGATTGACCGCGAACATGGCTAAAACCCTACCTACACTATCACTGTGACACTGCATATTCATGCTTTTTTTAGTAAATAACCAAGTCAGTTAATAAATAGCATATTTACCACCAACAGGATACTTAGATGTTAGAAAGCATAGATCTCTATGTTCATTCTTAAAACAATTTAAACTCATTAAAATAAATTTCTTTTGTCCTCACATTTTGAGAGTAAAATATGCTTTTAAGCTATTGCTTCTGTTTGATCTTAATATAGCTGTTAATTAACAATGCCTTTATAGATTAACAAACATAAAGGGAAATAGAATCAAATATCTGATGATGTGTGACAATATTATTAAATTTAAGACTAAACAGAAACAATATTACTCTGAGACATGGGGTATGTTATTTGGTAGTCCATAAAAACTGGTTATCTTTCATATAAGCATTCAACTTTATTACAAAAGTTTTAAAATTTTAATTTCTTATGACCTTAAACATTATCAGTAAAGGAGAATAGGTGCAACTACATAGTCATTTCTGACCTAACAGAAATGTCCACATACCCCTCTCCTTAATGGCTATCACCTGCATGGCAAAATTACTCAGGCTACTTACATGTGTAAAACACAAGTAAGTATAAACATCTCTTTATATATAACATAAATATGGAATAGTGCTGAGAAAACAAATATGAAAATGTATGTATTTATAATTTATATATCTATATAATTATAATTTATATTATGTATTTATTTTATCATATTTATTAATATATTTGTAATATTATCAAAAATTTTAAAGATACTCTATTGCTTTATTTTTTGAGTTTGAATTTATTATATACCTGGTCAAATATTAAGGTATTTCAAAAAGGGAGTGGGTAAAATATTAAGTCCATGTTTCATATATTGCAGGTCAATTATTTATTTAGGCAAATTAACAGAAAATTATATTTTGTTATTTGCTTATATACATTGAATAGTGATACAGAAAATTCTCAGACAACTGACTGAAGATATTTGAAATATCTGTTTATGTATTTCATATACATAATTACATTTAACAGCTATCTTTCTACAGATATAGGCCTGTATAATCATTAAACATGCATCTTATTTATTGGCAAAAAATAGTTATGTGAGGAAAAATAGTATAGTGGGTAGGGTACATGCCTTACAGATGGCCAATAGAGATTCCATTTTCAGCATCCCACTTGTCTCTTCACATACAAACCATGCCCTACCAGGAGTGATTTGATTCTTGAGTGTAGAGCCAGGAATAAATCCTCAGGACTGCTGAATATAGTTAAAAAAAAAAATTAAGTGGATACCCTTGAATCCATCTTGAGCATTTTCAAGAGGAGCAGCAATACCTAGCCTTTTTGGTGCGAGAGGAGGTACACTAGGTAGCGGTCAGATGTTACTCCTGGCTCTATGCTTAGAAAACACTTCTGGCAGGCTCAGAGTACCATATGGATGCTGGGATTGAACCCGGGTCAGTCGCATGCAAGGCGATGCCATACGTGTTGTGCTACTGCTCTGGTCCTTATTCCTAGTGATTTTAATACTGTTTGAGGAGGGAAAATTCTATATTAGTATTTTGTTGCAACCATATAAATTATACTGTTTTTATTGCTTATTTGTTTCCTGGAAAATAGATAAATCAGCTTAATCCTGTTAAAGCTTGATTTCAGATATTAGGCAGGATCCAAACAAATCCTAATTTAAGGGCTAGAGAGGACTAAATATCTTTAATAGCTAAACTATTTTTTCTCTAGTTATAATAGAATACTTAGATAATAACTGAGATATTTACTTTTTTAATCAAAGCTCCAAAATTTCTTTCTTTCTTTCTTTCTTTTTTGGTTTTTGGGCCACACCCGGCGGTGCTCATGGGGTTACTCCTGGCTGTCTGCTCAGAAATAGCTCCTAGCAGGCACGGGGGACCAATATGGGACACCGGGAATCGAACCAACCACATTTGGTCCTGGATCAGCTGCTTGCAAGGCAAACGCCGCTGTGCTATCTCTCCGGGCCCCAAAATTTCTTACCAATGTGAGCATTCCCTAAGGTACATTGATGTCACTGTCCTCCATTATCCTTTTTCTACCTATGCACAATTTAAATTTTGTCCAGAGCACAGCATAGACACTATTTAAACAAAGATGGAAAACAAACTTTACACAGAACGAACTGGAGATACACTCGCTAGTAAGGTTTTTCATCATTGTTTTTCTGTCCTGAAAATGCTGCCAATCTATGTCTTGCCAAACTAGACTTTGGGATAGTTATATTCCAATTTCTTGCATCTTAATCAGGATAATGAACACCAACAAAAACTTTCTCTTAAATGTCAGCCTCATAATCTTCCAATTCTTGATAAACAGATCCTTCTTATGTGCTTCTCAGATGATTAAATACATAACACCGATACATTTAATATTCACTACTATATGAAGACTCTTATATTGCAATCTACCTTTAATCTTTCTGCTTTCTTTTTCTATTTTTACAGTATATTTATTTACTCACAGTCTATATTTTACAATAATCTTAATCATCTTTTCTCATATATGTAATCCCAATACCACGCCCATCACCAATGTACCCATATCCCTCCTGCAAGGACCATATCACCACTCTTGCCCTCAAATAAAACTTAATTGTCTGGGTTAGTCTTTCCCTTTTGTTACTACTTTGCTATATATATGTATATATATATTTATATATGTTTCATATATTAGAGACATCACTAAATTTGTCCCTTTCATTCTGACTGGCTTCACTCAGCATGATGTCCTCTAGTTATATCCATGTTGCTATGCATTGAATAGTTTTGTTCTTTTTACAGCTATATAATTTTCTATATTGTTAGTATATATACATACATATATATCACAATGACTTGAATTATAGTGGGCCATTTGTGTTGTTTCTATGTAATGGCTATTATACTAAGTGCAGCAATAAATGTAAGTACGAATATATCTATTTAAATTATTTTTTTATGTGTTTTGGGGGATGTAAGTCAATAAGCTCTATTGCTGAGTCATATGAGAAATCTAATTTTTGAGAAATATCCATCTTACTTTTTTATAAAATATGAAACAAATAGCAAAATAACATTCCCATCAACAATAAATAAGGGTTCCTTTCTTATCAGAATCCTACAATTACTAGGTATTTCCAGGCTTTAGATATGCGCTATTATCTTTTTGTATTACAAATTTAAATACTAAAATAGTCACAGATATAGAAAAGACATAGACTTTTTGTGTATTAATTTTGTGGCCTGCCACTTTGCTATTCAAATCTTTAGTTTCTGGAAGCTTTTTTGGTATAGTCTGTATGATTTTTAAATATATTTCATGTCATCTGCAAACAGTGAGAGCATCACTTCTTCATTTACTATCTGAATGCCCTGGATATCTTTTTCTTGCCTTTGCAGTAGTGATTACTTCCAGTATTATATTGAATAGAAGTGGCAAGGATGGAAACATTGCCATGTACCAGATCTCGAAGGAAAGGCTTTTTTCCGCCATTGAATATGTTTTTGGTTTTGATTTTGTTTTAGGTTTGGGGGCCATACTCGGCCACGGTCAGGAGTTACTCCTGGGTTTGTGCTCAGAAATCGCTCCTGGCAGGCTCAGGGGACCATATGGGATGCCAGTATTTGAACCTGGGTCTGTCTCAGTTCAGCTATGTGCAACGCCTTATTGCTGGGCTATTTACTCCAAAGGCTCCAAACCATTGAGTATAATGTTTGATATTGGCTTTTGGTTAATTGCCTTGACTATATTGACAAAAAATCCGTCAATACCCATTTTTATCAAAATAATTGTTGAATTTTGTCAAATTCTTTTTCTGCACTTATTGATATAGTCACATGATTTTTCTTTTACTGTATTGTAGTGCACAGCACAATTTCAAAAATGGAAAAAGAGAGAGAGAAAGAGAGAGATGTAATATGCCAGCTCCAGAGGCAGACAGGGTAAGGGTGGTGGATGGCTGGGTTAGTGGACTTGTGCATCAGTGAAGGGTAGTGTGCAACTATAAAACTTAATCATGGAAAATTTTGTGACTATGGTGCTTACATAAAGTAATTTTATATTAAAATAGTCATCAATGTTTTTCAATCTGCTTTAAAGTATAAAAATTTAAGTTCTAATAAAATCAGTATTGTCTTAATAATTATATATTTAGCAATGATTTAACCTTAAATATAACTATTGTGAGTTTTTATGTCAATGTCATTTTGACTTTCTGATTGCTTCTTTCATTTATTTGAGATTCAGACATTTAAATATTTTTCATAGAGATGCTGGACATTTGTATGTCTTTTCTTTGAAGTAGTGGATTGTCAGCATTTCTTCCCACTTTTCAATATAGTTGTTATTGCATTTTATTGAGGATATTAGCCATTATTTGTCAGATATTTGGTATGTATATCTTCCACTTGATATAGTGTCTTGTGATTACTTGTTTGGTTTGGTTTTTTTTGTTTGTTTGTTTGCTTTTGGGAGGAGTATAACTACCAATGCTCAAGACTTTCTCATGGCTCTGTTCCCAGGCATCACTCCTGACAGTATTCAGGAGACAATGTGGAATACTGAAGATAGAATGTGCATCAACTACATGCAAGACACCTTGTACTCTGTAGCCCAATTAATATGTATTTATTTATTATTAAATAATTTACTTATCCAAAGAATATAAAGTTAATTTTTCAACAAGTTCTACAACCTGAGCTTATGAAACTTTGTGAATTACAATAGAGTGAGAAAAAATATTTTAAGAAAGGCAGAAAATTTGGCGATTAGGTGTCAAATCTTCTTAGTAAAATAAGACATATTTCTCCTTTAATAGATAAATTAAAGGAATCTGAAGAGAAAATATCATATAATAGATACTACAGATATAGAGTGTCTTTTATATTACAAGTGTATAAATCATGTGACTTACACTGTTTATAGAAATTCATAATTTTAGGTAGATAGGGAAATTAGTTGTTTTGTATGTGCCCCAAGTCCTACACTTAGAAAAAGCAATATAATAACTGACGCAAACAAACAGAAAACCCTCTTTCTTGCTTCTTTAGTGTATTAGTAGAAAATTATCATATATATTAGTAAATGAATGCCTTTCCCAAGTAAAAACTATCTAGAAATTTTAACAGTTCAGTGGCTACATTATGTCTCATTGAATTGAATTGAATTTCACAATTTAATATTTTCTATGAGAGGTGAGTCTAAACTCTAAGATGATTCTGAGGTAAAGACATATTTGTATTCTCTAGATAGACAATGGTTAAGAAACAAACAAATTGTACTATCTATTTTTCTTTCCAGAAGCAAGAATCCCCCAAGGAACACAATAGGTATTATATAGGCATAATTCTTTCTGCTGTAGTTTACAATCATCCAGAAGCATAAAATTTCACAATAAAGGATGACTCCCTTGACTTCACTGATGAATGTCTATAATTTTCCATTGCACATCTGAATAGGCCATCCTGCCAGAAGAGATAATAAAAGTTCCCTAATTTATAATTGAAGGTATAATTCTAAAATATTGCACTTGAATGTGCAAGACTAAGATTATCAAGTCTAGGAGAGCAAGAATTTAAGATAAAAACACCCCATATGAGATATATTTATAGACTTACACAAACTTATAAATTTTATATTAAAGAATAAGCTAATGAAAAAATTCTAAAATACAGTAAAATGTGAACTCTTAAAAATAACTGCATGTTAACAGAATCACTGTGCCTAGTATTTTATTCTTATAAAATATACTCTTACATATGAAAAATTATATTCTTCTAAACAAAGTACACCATATATTAAATAAATTATTCAGAAATTCCTAAGCATGAGAATATATATTTTATTGTGGGTAACTTATCATATGTATCTCTTAACTTTATAATATTTTGTATTTATGTTCATTCTTTTAGTCATAATTTTCTTGAAAGTAGTTTGTTTTTTTGTATATGTATGCATCCCATATAGATTTATCCTTTGCCTTTTCTTCTAAAATGCTACATTAAACTTCCCTTTTTTAAAATTTCTTTTTCTTTCCACATTAGATAAAATTATATGTGGTCACAGCAGTTTTCTTTAACAATATTTGACACAGCTATTAGTAAAATACTTTAATTTTATAGAGTATTTAGGAGTTGGAGATTAAGTACACAAGTTCTTCATGGATTTTCAGTTGTCTTCTGTAACCAATTCATATTTTTTTAAAAATTTCATAAGAGGTTTATTTTGTTGTAAATTTTTAATTTGAAGCATTATAATTGAGTCTATATCCACTAATTTCACTAAAAATTGAGTCTAGCATTTGATTATTCTTATATTGCACACATTAGCAAATTCAGGTTCAATTTTCAATTGAAATTTTTTCTTTCCTCATAGTTAAGCATGCTTTATCACATTCTTTAATAACTTTACCTACTCCAAGTTTAAAACTTAAAGATTTGATTTTTTTCTACTTTGGATTTGTTTAATATTAGTAGCAAAAAAAGATTCTCATCCTGTAGTGGTCCTATATATGTATAATGGTATGTACAGTACCATTTCCCTTTTAGAGGAAATTACAATTATCTTCTTTATTGAGAAAAGAATTTGTATTTTAGTGGACTTAGGACAGTCTCTTCAGGTTTGGTTTTTATGATTTGACTTCATTAAAGTTTTCTAATATTTTAACCATACATTCAATGGTATTGAAAATTTTACTTTCAAAAAGATGGTTATAATTTATTATCATTTGGTCCTGGTGAACTGTCTTATGAGTTTTAATGTTTCCTCATGACTTATCATCTGTGAGAAATGAAATTCAAACACAGTTTTATAGAAATACAATAATATCCTTTTGAGTAGCTGTGCAGGGAATAGCTTTCTGGCCCAGTGTGGAAAACCAACATCTTCCCCCATCATGTCTACTTTACTATATTTATTTACTTTTTATTTTATTACCATTAGTAACTGCACTAATTTTAAGACCCTTGTACTTTTATATATATATATATATATATATATATATATATATATATATATATATATATATATATATATTTACAAGTTAGGAATCTGGGTTTCCAAGTCTGCACTGGGCCAGCTCCACAGACTCAATCTGTTCTCCAAAAAAATATAAAGAAAAAAAATGTCATGGGTACATCAGCTGCACAACCAAAGGATGGCAATCAAGGGAGGAGAGAGCAGCTCAAGTCCTTGCCAAAACCACACCTGCTGCATCCATCATCTGTAATCACCACTTCGAAGATGGCCCTGCTTCACCATTCCTCTATGCTTTCTGCAGAGACATCAATCTGACCAAACTACAAGTATGCCATCACCACAAATTTTGTGAAGTGATTGTGGACTACCTCCCCTCTGCTACTTCCAGGAGACTTGATAGCAAAAAACATGCCCACCAAAGCTAAAGAATTAGTAATAGTGCTTTGAATTCCTGGACTGAATCTCGCCTTCATGCATGGCTGTTCAACAAAATTATTTGTTTGATGCTTTCATAGCCATAGGTACATACATTGGTGGAACTAGTCACTTTTTGCAATAAAATTTTACAAATGATAACTTTATTATTTTTAACGAAAAAATGTTGTTAGTTCTAAAAGTGTAATGCAATCTTAGGACTTATTCTTTATAACCAGCATTCATAAAAATAAAATGGTTCTGCAATAAAGCTTAAATTATATACTATTGTGAAAACTGAGCATAAACAACATCTGACAACTGGTGAATGATGAGGTATTCTGAAGTAAATACAAAAGCTTAATTTTGACTTTTCCTTTATTTTCTCTAATTACAAAACTTATAATAAACCATTGATAAGAAATTAAGAAATCCATGGTAGTGATTATGATAGATAAATTATAGATTTATTTATGACTTTTTAGATGCTAAATGTGTATATAGGGAAACAAATATGAAAAATAGAAAAGATAAAAATAATTTTAACCTGACTATAGATTAAGAATGGATCTAGGTAAATCAAACACTTTCCCTATTATTAGAAGAAGGATTTGTGGATATTACTCAGATGAGTTTGATTAATTTCTGTGACTAAGGCTGTGCCTCCACCATTGTTTCCGTAGTCATATATCATTTCTAATATGCTGGCAGAACCTAATAAATTATATTTTGTGTTGAAAAAGTCTTTTCCCTCCTTTATTCTGATTAAACTTATTTTCATATGTAAGCTATAGAAGAGTAACAGAAACTTTGCAATCAATTCTATAAAATTTGAGAAAAAGTTATTCTCTACTTATCAACCCACTTGCCAATAATAATTCAACTGACAGACCACCAGGTAATTATATATCAATATGTTTTAATATTCAATAATATTTTAATAATTATTATTTTAAATTATGTTAATAATTTAAGTACAAAACATGTTTTATGTATACTTTAGTTAGTATTACATAACCATTATTTTGTTAGGTACTTTTGTTAGCTATTGTGAGGTAATAAAATATTTAAATTAGATAGAGAAAAAGAAAGCTAAATTTACATAATCTTAATAAAATATAATCAGACCCAATGGGGTTGGATAGCTAGTAGAAAGGTGAACCTACTTTTGTAGGGACCCACACTGCTTCAAATCCAGAATCACAGGGTCTCCTAAATTCCATAAGATGTCATTCTTAATCACAGAATTCCATGATATTTGAGCACCCTAAACCAAAAAATTTTCATAAATTGATAAACAAATGTAGGTTGTAAAATATAAATAAATTGAAATAAATATATATAGGACAGAACAATATCAACATTTTCATTGTGGATATTGAACATGACAAAAACAATTATTAGGGCCAGAGAGACAGCACAGCTATAGCGCGTTTGCCTTAGATGCTAAAGGATGGTGGTTTGAATCCCGGCATCCCATATGATCCCCTGAGACTGCCAGGAGCAATTTCTGAGCATCCAGGAGTAACCCCTGAGATGGGGTATGATCCAAAAATCAATATATATATATATATGTATGTATATATGTATGTAGATATATATATCACAATAGTTATTGTTTTTAAATTAAGTAAGTTATTATCTAAGTTGACTTTATTCAAGAGAATTGAACTTATTTGAGTATGCAAGGATTTAGAAAATATCATTTCACATTTTTTACATTTAAAAATATCTTAGCAGAAAAGTAATTTTTTTAAATTTGACTTGGAGTCACACCTAGTCATGTTCAAGTCTTACTCAAGACCCTGTGTTCAAGAAATACACAGTGCTGTACAGTTAACCATAGGTGTGCTGGATATTGTACCAGGGTTGGTCTCTTGCAAAGCAATCACTTTGTCTCCTGTACTTTCTCTTCAGCAGTATAGCCTATATTTAGAAAAAAAATTGAGATATAAAATTAAACTGCAAACACATGATCAGGTCACTTAAATTTACAAAAAGGAAAGAATTATTTTTATGGGATAATTTTTTTACATAAAAGGGTGAAATATTTGCAAATTTATTGACTCTCTCTATACTTGACTATCCATCTTTGGAGGACTAGAGTCTGCTTGCTATCTCTCTGGAATCTTAGAAATCCTCTTTAATTTTTGTCCCATGTACTTTAAAACATTTGCTGTCTCTTACATTATGAAGAACATCTCCTAATTTGATTATTATATCATCTGTTTTAAATTATTAATATATAATGAGGTATAATATCATTTAATATACAGACATCTGGTTTGTTCTGATTTAAATTTTATTCACACTAATAAAAATTAATCACTTTAGATCTTAAAATATATGATGGCTCTTAGTCTGATAGGGGAAGGAAGATTGGAAAAATGGGAAGAAGAGTTCATTCTAAAACTTTGTTGGTGACTTACCAACTATAGAGACGCAAGGCTGCACATGTAGAATTGTATATTTAAACTAAAGATAAATCCATAAATTTTGTTTAGGCAAGGTGAATGAATATAGGATAATTTATATACTCCTAAAACTTTTAAAAACATAGTCCAATTATATGAAGATATTATGCTTTTAGTTTGCATAAGAAAACCAATTTTGGGGGGCCAGAGCTGTAGGGCATTTGCCTTGCAGGCAGCTGACCCAGGTCGGATCTTGGTTGTATCCCCCAGTTTTTATATGATCCTTCAAGCCAGGAGTGATTTCTGAGCGCATAGCTAGGAGTAACCCCTAAGTGTCACTGGGTCTGGCCCAAAAACTAAAAAAAAAATTATATTATATGTACAAGAATACCAGATAGACTCTACAGGGGCTAAAACACTTGCCTTCAATGTTCCTACTGATTCAAGGGTTTAGTTTTATTGTGTCCGCTTTGTATTGATTAGTAATGGAATTTAGAGGTGTAGCTTCATCCTGTATTTGAGCATAATTTTAATCACCCCGTGGCCAAAGTTATTGTGTCATCCAATACAAAAAACAAGCAAGCAAACAAAATTTGTTAATTCCTTGCCTCTCAGAATTTGCTGTAATTCTAGCCTGTGATAACTTAAAATGTATACAAAATTAATTAACAATAAATAGTCCTGGTCAAAAATAGTTCTCACATTCATTAACTAATATTCCTGATGCCATGCCCAATGGAAATAAAACTCCTTTGTGTTCAGATGTAAAAAAATTCATAATGGATCAATGGTTATTGATTTGCTCAATCGTTTATTTTTTCAGTAACCATTCATTTTATTCTTGTAATTATTCATTTAAAAACCATAGCATTGGTGCCAGAGTGGTGGCGCAAGTGGTAGGGCATTTGTCTTGCATGCAGCTAGCCTAGGACAGACTACAGTTCAATCGCCCAGCTACCCATATGGTCCCCCAAACCAGCGGAGATTTTTGAGCACATAGCCAGGAGTACCCCCTGACAGTCAACGAGTGTGCCCCCCCAAAAAAACAAAAATAATAATAATAAAAAATAAATAAATAAATAAATAAATAAATAAAACAAAAACCATAACATTTTAAGTATCATTGACTAAACAATAGATAGAATGTACTGACAAAAAAAACAAGCAGAAAAAAACTATTTTTCTATCTAGTCTATAAGTCTTGTGTAAAACAAATAAAACAGATTTGTTTCTTAATAGAAAAGAGTAAAACAGTTTCTTGCAAAACTAGGTAATGGATCAGTGGGATATTGTACTTTCTAAAAATCTTAATCTTCCATTCCTATCTCCTCTCAACTCCGGGGAGCTCATCTTTTCATTTTATCCATAGTGAAAATTTTTCCTGTACGATTCACAAAGAGGATTACCTCAAAATTGCACAATAGCCACATCAAATGATCCAATTCCCCAAGGATACAAGTTTCAGCTATTGCCCCCAGGAAATAATCATATAAATCATACTGAAACCATTATTGATAACACTGAACATTACATACTTTTGTTTGTGGGAGCCATGACAATAAATATTACTTTTCTTTCTAAGAAATAAAGAAAACATAATCAGTATTAGAAAAGAAGTGAAGAAAATATATGATCCATGTTGTAAAAGGAGAAAAATAATCCCAACTAATAGCTTTCTGTCATTCAAATTTGTACTTTTGATGTGATTGCTTCAATATTCACCAAATTGTTTTGTTTTCCAAACATATAATTTTTTATAAAAGTTTTAGATACTTAAAATAAAAAGTGGTTGATATATTTTAATTTAAACAATCTTATTCCTTGTTTTTCTTAACATAGCTGTGAATTGATCATTTATAATATTATGTTATCTAATGACATTTCATTAATAATTACAGTACATTATAATATATATTTCTATAAATAGTTAAGACTATTTATAAAATTAATGCTTCAATGTAATGAATTACATCATTCTCACTGATACTAGAGTTAACCAATATTTTATCTTCTGTGATAATTTTTATGGTTTATATGGTTAATCAGTAAAGTCATTATTTTCAGATTTATAATTTAATATAAAACTTTTATAATATTTTGAATACTGCCTGACATGTTAAATTAATGTATTAGATTATCAAATAATTCTAAGATAGAATATTCATATTATGTTTATTAATATAAATTAATATACAATTAGGTTTCCACCTGGTCATTACAGGAAAAATATTGCAAAGCAGAGAATACTGTTCAAGTTATCAAAATTACAGGTAGCACACTAATAGTATAAGTACCCCAAAATACCTTTTCATTTTTATTAAGCAAAGTAGTAATTGTAATCAACTATGGAAGAAGTTTCTATATTTACAAGTAAAGGTAAATAAGTTTCATTTTTATAGTTTGCTTTGGAGAAAAAGACCAATGGTGCTCAGAATTTACTCCTGGGTATGCAAACAGGGATCATTATTTTAGGGGTTCAAAGGACGCTATGAAATACCAGGAATCCAACCTGGGCCTGTCAATGTGCAAGATATGTCTTACTGCTATAATATCCCTTTGCAACTCAAATGATTACTTTGTGAGGGAGTAGGAGAGGTTTTATATAGTTTTCTAGCTTCATAACCTGTAAACTATTATTGAGAAATAATGCCATTAAATGTCTCACTAACAGATGTCAAGAGAAAACATATTCATCTTAATAAATAGAATTAAGTGCTATTTAGACAACTCAATTCTATTTATTGAGATGAATATGTTTTCTCTTGACATATGTTAGTAAGAATAGAGATAGTATAAGTGCTATTTAGACAACTCATACTATCTCTATTCTTACTATGATCATTTACCTATGTAAATGTAATATCTTAGATAAAATATTATCTTATCTAAAAAAGTTCAGTAAAGCTAAACCATAGTTAGTATTCCATTGTATGCTGAGTGGACATCCATTACATAATAAATATATTCTGCTACTTTAACTTGCAAATACTCCTATATCTTTCTAATTTAGGGTTGCTCCCAGACTATTCACATAAGTATACCTAATTATTTTAACTTTCATTTGTTTTTCTTTTTTGTTTGTTTGTTTTGGGGTCACACCTGGCTGCTCTCAGAATTTACTCCTAGATCTGTGCTCAGAAATCACTCCTGTGGCGCAAGCAGTAGGTCATTTGCCTTGCATGCGCTAACCTAGGAAGGACTTGGGTTCAATCCCCCTCATCCTACATGGTCCCCCAAGCCAGGAGCGACTTCTGAGCGCATAGTCAAGAGTAACCCCTGAGTGTCACTGGGTATGACCCAAAAACCAAAAAAGAAAAGAAAATAAATGAAATCGCTACTGGCACATCATTCCATATGGTTCCCAAACCAGAAGCGATTTCTGAGTGCAGAACCAGTCCCCAAAACCAAAATAAAAATAAAAATAAAAAACTATAAGAGAAATCGCTTCTGGTAGGCTCGGGGGCCATAAGGGATACCAGGATTTGAACCACCTTCCATCTTTGATTGGCTGCATCCAAGGCAAACACCCTAATGCTGCACTATTGCTCCAGCCCGGTATTATTTGTTTTCAACTCCACTTCACTCCCTTCTCTTCCTCTTCTTATCAGTCACTTTTTAGAACTGAGTTACCACTCAACCATATTTTGGTGGTGGTTGTGTTTTGGAGCTATATTTGGCGGTGCTGAGCTCTTAGTCCTTGATCTGTGTTCACGGGTCATTTCTGATGCAGCCAAGGGACCAAATGGAAAACTAGTGATAAAACCTCAGTCTGAAGCAGGAGGAAAATACCTTAACTACTATACTATCTCTCTGGCCCTTTTCAATTGACTTCTATAACAATTATCATGGAATTCGTTTAAAGTATTGCCTACAATGACACTTCATTGTAGTTATCTTTAGAGAATCTCCCGAATGTTATAGTCACATAGCTGACGTCTATTTAAGGTTTTTACATAGCTTACTCAAAAAAAAAAATTTTGTTTTAGGAAAAGTACACATCATTCTGCAGTTGTGCCAAATTGAAAAATGTAAAATCATGTTGACTAACACAGATTTTGGGGTTACTAGTGATTTATTTTTGCATCCTATTCAAAGTTTCATGTTTGGATTCCTCCCTCCCTCCATCCTCAGTTCTTCATCCTCTTTTCCTCTGTTCTTGCCTACCTTCAATGGTCCTCAAACTATGGCCCACAGGCCACATATTGTATTTATTCCCATTTTGTTTCTTCACTTCTATGTAAGATATATGCAGTATGCATAGAAATTTGTTCATAAATTTTGTTTTTACTATAATCTGGCCCTCCAACAGTCTGAAGGACAGTGAACTGGCCCCCTGTTTAAAACATTTGATGACCCCTGCCAGGAATCCTAAATCAATAATTTAGAAATCCAAAACTATTTTTATCCTCTGGTTAAGACAATACTTGGTCACACATGGAATAGTCTATAATACTCTGACAAAGTTTAAAACCTCAAAAGACTTCAGTATAATTTCTTCAATGTGACCTGCTACTAAAACCACAAATCAAACTGTTTTATCTCTATCACCTCCAAAAATACTGGATAAAGTTACTTGAATTGCAATTTGAGCTTTTCATGATTCTTTACATTCTTATATGTTTTATATATTAACTCTTTTTCAGCTAATATATTCCTTAATTTGAACTTAGTTTTGAGGAGACTGACTAAACCAAAAGAATTGAACAGCACTGTTATTATTTTTGTATGGTGAGTACAAGAGATAAAACAATAATTTTTCTGCCGCTTACTTTTCAGGGATATACTGGCATAATGATTTGAAACACCAAAATATTTCTGAAGATTCTGGCAGTAATAATATCTGGTGGTTTATATGCAACCCTCTGAAGAATGTGTTTATCTTTCAAGAATTTCAGCATGCTTGCCATCACTTGCTTATCTTGATTGGTGTTGTATTGTTTATCTACTTTTATTTATTTATTATCTTGCTCCATAGAGCTCTTACCCAATAGGAAATTTAAGCAATCTCCAGAGAGCTTTTGTAAATTACTGTATCACCAGGAAAAATATTCACAAATGATATGTAAGTGAATGAGTACTTTACAATAAGCACTATAAAGTGAACTAAGTGGTGCATTAAAGAATTTAAAAATTCTTCAAATTTTAAATGCTTTTGCATTTAAATATTTAAAGATTAGGGGCAGGCGAGGTGGCACTAGAGGTAAGGTGTCTGCCTTGCAAGCGCTAGCCAAGGAACGGACCGCGGTTCGATCCCCCGGGGTCCCATATGGTCCCCCCAAGCCAGGGGCAATTTCTGATGCTTAGCCAGGAGTAACCCCTGAGCATTAAACGGTATGCCCCCCCCAAAAAAAAAAACCAAAAAATATTTAAAGATTAGATTCTTTGAAGGAAGTTAAAACAACATTGTTGTCTCCAAGATAGAAGTCCAAACCATTACTCCTAAATCAAGGTCAATATTTAAACACTTTAAAAACTAGAAGTCTTCATCCTGTAATAATTGGTCTTTAGTATAGTTTAAGAAATTATCAATATTTATTTCAGAATCCTCATACTAAAAATGCCATTCATTGTATAATGCAAGCTAGCATGTCACAAATTCAGGTACATATAACTCTTAGGTGCTTATTTATGCATGTTTCTCCTGATATAGTAGATAGTTATTGAGTAATTTTATATAAATTGTATCTATATGAATTGTCATTAATACACAGTTCTATTTAAATATTCTTTATCTCTCATATCAATGGCAATCACAAGTGACAAAATTATGTACGGACTAGTTATAATTTGTTTAGAGCACAACGTAGTAGGAAGAATATATATATATAATATATATATTAGGTCAGATATATTAGTAGTCAGAGCTTATTCTTTATAACAGTGCTCACAGATCATTTTTGTTTGGCTTGGGAGACTGTATGATGCCATGATTCAGACCCAAGTTCACAGAAAGAAATTTTAGTAGGATCACTTAAGATTATACCAGAAAAAGAACTTTTAATATTTTCAGGCAAAATAATTAAAAGCAAAAGTAAAGAAAATATAAATATAAAATCACAAATAGTCTTGGAAGAAAAGTGGGGAAGCTAGTATATAAGTTATGCTCATCAAAAAATTAACAAAGAATAGGTAATAGAAAAAGGACTATGGATGTCATTGTCTTCTTACTATCGAAAGAACTTTCCTAGTTTCTATTGTGAGGAAACGTGAAAATTTAAATAAGAGATTCACATTACAGTAATCAACAGTTGCCATGATTTTATGTAAAGGGAAATTATGAAACGTAGAGAAAATAAAACACACTCAAAATACACAATGCCCTAAGTAGAGTATTAGTTCTTATAAAGTAGAAGAAAGGAATCACAGATCCCAATCATTGATATTTTTTATTTTTATTCATTTTAGTTAATAATAGAAAAATGATTTTCAGTAATTTCTGTAAAAATTGATATCCTAGAAAGGACAACATTAGTGGTGGCAGTGACTTAATTCACTGTCATTATGTACCTTAAATATAACTGTGAAAGACTTGTAATTCACATTGGTCATAGTAAAATTATTAAAAAGAAATTATCTCGTAAATTTTGCAGCCAAATGCTCTGCCACTGAGATATACCCCTATGATCTCCTAAATTTTGAAAGAAATCATTATCTTATTTTAATCAATATTTGTAAAAAAATTTTATGATTTTTTATTGTGACCAAGGTGAATTACTAATCTTTCACATTAATATTTAAGGTACATAGTGACAATAAATCAGGGCCATTCTCACCACTAGTGTTGTCCTTTCTCTACGCCTGTTCTTAGCATGTATTACTTATCGCCCCCCTTTGTCCCCTGGACTGCTAGTGTAACTGGTCCTCTCTATGTATAGCTAGTTGTAGATTGGGTATAGACTCTGTTATCTTTGCCTTTGGGTTTGGTGTTTAAGTCTGATCATTTTTTACATCCACTCAATGTTCACTGTTTGCTTCTGGTACCATACATACCCCTCCTCAATTTATGAGGCATGATTCTGTGGTACTGAAAAAAGAAAAAAAGTAAAGCTAGGAGGAGTTCATCTTGAGTCTACAAATATCAATTTAAAAGAATAAATTGAGGGCAAAGAAGAAAATATAACAAAAGAAACAAACAAAAAACAAAACAAACAACTACAATAAAAAACAACAGCAACACAAAACAACAAAACAACCAGCAAAAGAAAGAAAAATAAAGAAATAAAAAAATAGGAAGGAGGGCTGCTGGTGTGGCAAGTATTTGTTGATTGTTTGTTTGTTTGTTTTTGCATAGGCACAGTAATTATTGGGAAAATTAGAAAGGAAATTCTGTTGGCCTAAGAGATACCAGGTTTCTCCACCCCTGAAGCATTCCCTCATGGGAACAACTACAGGCTTCGTACATGCTCATTATCAAGCCTCACTTTCTTATTATGGTGCTAGGAAATGTTTCACTCAGTTGTGGATGATAAAATCAGTCCTCTGTAGTTAGAGATCCTGGCATTTACACAGGTCATAGGACGAAGTCTAGGATTGAGTTTTTCTTCATGATTCTGGAAGTTCTGTTCCATCACGGTTGTTGCAATCAGTATTCAATAATTAATTGTATTGATTTTTGCACAAATCCTAGGCAGAAGACTAGGCTAGGATCTTTCTTATTAGTTCCAGGATCTGCCCAGTCGTGGTTGTCAAAGTCAGTTTTCTGTAATTAGTGATCTTGGTTTTTGCACAGATCAAAGGGATGACATGTTTTCTGATTTTATTTTACCATTAGGTGATGAGGTAGGGCAATCTACTCTTACTTCAGGTTGTTGTTTCCTCGTCATCAGTATGTCTTATCAAAACTGGCACAAGTTGGTCCAGAGAGTATTAGAATTTCCTAGCAAGAGTTTTGTTCCTGATGCTGTTGCAGGGAGCTATGTTGGTTCTATATTTGGGATCTGGGTTTTGGGGTTGGACAGTTGCTTTCCGATCACATACTGTTGAGTCTAAGCTGGATCTACATGACACATGTATTATAAAATGCATGTTATTATCCCTAGTAGATAAGAGCTTTTCTCTATACATAAAACTTCCCTTTTTTAGTATGCCTTAATATTTGCGAGGATTTTTGAATATAAAAATATGTTTAATGTATAAAGTACAGTATCGAATACTGTTATATAAAAAACTAAATATTTTCTAAAAAGATAAAGAGGCAATTATTATTAAGCCATAATTGTGTAGATCAAAAGTATATTTAATTACATGATCAAGAAAAATAATTGTCATGCTCAAAACTACGTTACATTAAATAAAAATAATTCTTTACAAAATAACCCTAAGGATGGTGGTACTTAATTAATATTATTCAATCAAAACTCAATATTATTTAACTAAGGGAAAACCACAAACTATATAAAAGCATATATTTTGCTATTAAACATATTGAACAAATAATAGTCCATCTTTTAGAGGTAAGTTTTTTTCATTCCTTTAAATAAATTTGTGTGCACTGGTGAAGGTTGTTGTACATTGTATGACTAACTCATCACGAACAACTTTGTCTGTGGAAAAAGAGGACAATTGTATTATGAACAACTTTAAAAACATGATGATTAAATAAAAACCGAGAACAAACAAAATCAATAACAAAGTGGGCAGTTGATTGGAATGTAAAAATATTCATGTAAAACAAATGGTGTTTCCTCAAATATTAAAGATTAAATGACCATATAATTTAGCAAAATAAAATAATAAAATTTGGTTTACCTGCAATGTTTAGTGTTGTTTATAACCAATTTCAATAATTTTCTCAGTTATATTGCTGTCACAGGAAGCATACTAAATGTAAAAATAAGAATTTGTGGGGCCAGAGAGGTGGCGCTAGAGGTAAGGTGTCTGCCTTGCAAGTGCTAGCCAAGGAAGGACCGCAGTTCAATCCCCTAGGGTCCCATATGGTCCCCCCAAGCCAGAGTCGATTTCTGAGCGCTTAGCCAGGAGTAACCCCTGAGCATCAAACTGGTGTGACTCAAAAAAACAAACAAAAAAAAATGAATTTGTAGATTGAATCAGGGCAGTGGCGCAAGATGCAGGGCCTTGCACATGCTAACCTAGGAGGGACCACAGTTAGAATCCTTCAAATCCCAAATGGTCCACAAGCCAGGAGTGATTTCTGAGTGCATATCCATGAGTAACCCCTGAGCATCACCGGTGTAGCCCAAAAACAAAAACAAAAGCAAAAACAAAAAAAAAGAAATTGTAGAAGTTGACTGTGTTGCAAGTAAAACATTTAACTTTTTTAGGCTAGAGAAATAGTAAAATAGGTAAAGTGTTTGCTTTACATGCACCTGAGTCAAGTTCCATAACCAACACTAGATATGATTACTTGAGCTCCACTAGGAGTAATTCTAAGGGCAGAGTCAAGAGTAAGCTGGAGCTATAGTCTGGCTGGTAGGATGTTTGCCTTGCATGTGACCTACCCAGGTCAATCCTCAATTCAATATGGGTCCTCCAGGAGTAAGCCCTGAGCACAGTCAAATGTGTCCCAACCTCAAAAAAAAAATACTTAGAGTGAAATCTGTATTTATTTATTTATTATCTTACTTTTGTGGTGGAGTCAGCCCAGTGCTATTCAGAGCTTACTTTTACTCTTGGCTTTTTGCTCAGCAATCAAGTCCGTCTCATAAATGTTATCTTTTCATTCCAAATATGTCTAAAGATTAAATCTCTCAGAGACAGTCAAAGGTGAATTTACTATTTCCAATTCTATTATATTAAAAAACACACAAAAGCAATAATGTTTATTGACTCCAACCTAAAAAATATAAATTACATATATATTTCTGTTATTCTTTATAAAATGATATTTCTTGTGTCTATATAATTAAGATGATTTAATATCCAAAAAGTTTGAAACTTTTGTTTTTTTCCCCAAATTTTCTCTAATATTTATATTTTGCATATTTTAAGCTAAGTATAATATAGAATCATAAGAACTAATCCAAAATAATTTTTTCAGCTCTCTGGAGTCTTCTAAATTTTTACTGAGAAGGTTGTAGAATTTTATATCCCAAATAAGTCTGCAAAATTTCCATCTCTTTTTTAAATTCCATATTTCATTTTCTGATCACTACTACATAGCTCTTGGAATCATCATTTATACCCACACACACTTCAATCACAATATTATCATTACTAATAGAAAGATAATTTTCCTGTGTATTTAACCTCTCTTGCCTATATTACTACCACTGTCCATTTACCATTAGTTTTACTTGGAATATGACAGATGCTTCTTTTATTTTGTTTTGTTTTGGGGCCTCATCCGGTGATGCTCATAGGTTACTCCTGACTATGCACTCAGAAGTCACTCCTGGCTTGGAGGACCACGAGACGCCGGGGTATCAAACCGTGGTCCATCCTAGGTTAGTTCGTGCAAGACAAATGCCCTACCGCTTGCGCCACCTTCCAGCTCTGACAGATGTTGCTTAAATGATTTCCTTCTTCAGTCCTTTATTTCTTCTGTATGTTCTTTTTGGTTTAACGTGATTAGCATTTATTTGAGGATAAATTAATGCAAAGGAATTAATTCATGATTTATGAGTATAAATATATATTAAAGGAAATTCATGCAAAGCAAGAAATGAACAATAGACTACCTTATTTTTAAAAGTAAAATATCATTCACTGTGTAAAAATGTTCTTTCACCTTTTAAAAAGTGAATATTCTCTGCATGTGGTACAAATCCCTGCCACTGAATCACCATGATGAAACATAATTGAATTAAATATTAGACACCATTATGTTTGAGCAGAGATTCTTGAAAAAGGTAATCATTTCCTAAAAGAAATAAGAACAGAAACCTTCACCAGAAATCTTTATTTATTACATTGGAAGTATACCTTGGTATCAGTCCACGAGAGAATATATTGATTACACTGGTGTCTCTAAATTAAGCTTGTTGGCCCTTATGTAGCAGTGGAACTGGATCATCACTTTTGCAATACCACCTGTGCCCCGAGTACTGCATATTAGTCTTTAGAACTGTTATGCCTGAGCAGCATTGCATGGCATCATTGAACTGGAGCACAAAACCATCTGTACCAAGACGTCAACTATCACTATCAGTGGCTCTCAGAACTCCTTGAGCATTGCTTTGGAGGCTTCACTGATCCCCCTACCCAATAATGAATATTTACTTTGTTCGTGCGTTTTCATAGGATTTTGAAGTGGGTTTTCTCATTATTTCACCCCATTTTTCCAGTATCCCTCTAGCTATTTACACTGACATTCTAGCTTTCCAAGCAGTTTGTGTCATTTTATTCTTTCAGTAAAACATCATAGAAATCCATGCTTTGGTCATTTTCCCTGGTCTGCAAAATCCTCTCTTCTTAGAAAGCTCTAATGCTCTTTTACCAATCATTTACATGTTGTGTATGTAAGAATATGTGTCTGTGTGGAATACTTTGTTCTTTTCCATTTGGAAGTCTTTTATCATTATCGTCAAAGTCAGATTTTAGATGTCTGTTTTATTTAAAATTCCAGACTACTCCATTGTGCTCTTTCAATCTTGTTTTATTTTCCTACATATCACTTATCACCTTCTAACATTTTCATCACAGAATAAGTGAATAAACAAAGGTAGTATGCTCATGCAATGACATCTTAAGCAAGGAATATTTTTCTATTCCCTTTTTTTATACAATGGTAAATTGTTCTCAATATCTGATGGTCTTTCTATATGTTTATAATGTAGATTCCTAGATACTTACAGATTTAAGTGAATTTATAAATTTATTTTATTGACTATATTCTCTTTGAGATCATTATTTCTATGTATTGATTTTGTGATCTGTCATTATTTTAATGTATATATTTTATATCAATTTCTTTATGGGAATAATTAGAAGTAAATATATATTAAATATATTATTTAACTACATATGAGCATACTTGAAATAAAGATAAATACATGTTTAACTTTTTCAGTGTCCAGAAGATACTGGGCTGTGGATCAAGTCTGTGTTATCACTGAAAAATCTATATAGGGAAAACTTAAGAGAATATTATTCAGGAATAGTGTGTGTCCTATGTGTTTTAGAAAGAAAAGAATCTCATTATTAATCTAGGGAGTATAGGTCCTCCTTATTATCTATGATTTGAGAACATGTAGAGTGCTTTGTATTTTTGGAAATGTATTCTTTATAGGTGCATACTATAATTTAGATGAGTAGCAGGGGCTAGAACTTTTGTCTATTAATTATATTAATGTAATTATATATTATTATATATTATATATTATATATAATTAATATAATTATATATTAATTATACACAATGGTGCTGGAGTGGTGGAATGAGTGGTAAGGTGGAACAAGTGGTAAGGAGTTTGCACACACAAACCTAGGACAAACTGCAGTTCTATCACCCTGGCGTCCCTTATGGTTCCCCAAGCCATGTGCAATTTCTGAGTTCTTAGCCAGCATTAACCCTGAAGTGTCACCAGTTGTGGCTCAAAAATCAACCCCCTCCCAAAATCATACACAATATTGTATTACTCATTTGCTAGAGAGCTGACCCAATTGCTAGAATTGAATAGAGTTTATCCTGAAAATATTCCATTAACTTTTTTTACTATGGAGAGTGAGATCAAATATGGCACCCACCAGCAAGATTGTACTAAGTCTTAAAATTACAGGGACCAATCATTCTCAAAGACTTTGAACAACAAATTCTGGACTACATAACTGTATAATTGCTTTGCCCATTTTTGGTGCCAATCCTGTTTATTCCCTAAGAAAAAAATGTTCAATTTAGAATCTATTCTCTTTTGCTTTTCGGCAGAGTGTTTTTCTTATGTGAATATGTCTCTCTGTTTCCAAGCATCTTGGAGATACTCCCTCCATTTCTTTCTTAGAAATCTTTACCTTTTATTTCCTTGTTGGCTTCTTTGTCATTTTTGGTTTGTAGTTTTTCTTCAAGTTCTTCTATGTGATTCTACAACTGTGTAATTCTGCTACTACAACTAGCTAAGACATGTTTTATTTCCTTTAATTTCATATGTATGAATTATCTCACGTTCTGTAAAAGTTTTTCTTTGAGTTTGTTGATTTGTTAATCTATGGATTTCTTGAACTTGTTGGCTAGTGATTCCATGACTTCTTTTGCTATGGCTTGCAATGTTGCTTTTAGGTTCATCTATTGAGCCCATGCATTTTGGTGCACTTGGGAACTTGCTAGGATTTTTCTTCATATCCCCAGTTGTTAGTGTCTTCCTTAGTTTCACCATATTTCTTTGCATTTGGTGGTCTGGGTTGGAGTGACTGAGCTCCACAGGTTGGCCTGGAAAACTGCCCCTCCCCCTACCCAGTAGGTGGCATGGTTCAGTCCCCAGCTGTATACAGGGACCGAGCCCCACCTCTTTCTTAGAAACCTTTACCAGATATTCAGATCAGTTTCTATAGGGAACAATATATTTTTTCCCTACAGATTTTCCTTAAAACATGGAAGATGGGGGCTGGCATGGTGGCACAGCAGTAGGACATTTGCCTTGCATGTGGCTGATCTAGGACAGACCACAGTTCAATTCCCCAATATTCCATATAGGCCCCCAAGCCAGGAGCGATTTCTGAGCACATAGCCCGGAGTGATCCCTGAGTATCACTGAGAATCATTTATAAATGAGTGAAGTAAACCAGAAAAATACTTTTTAAAAAAATCACAGGATGATCATAGTTATTTGTGGTATATAGTATAACTGGACACAAAAATGTAATGAGCCATCAAACAACAAATTTGAATCATAAAGGAATCTATAAAATGTTACCTTTTTCTAGAAAAAAAGTATAACATGCAATATCTATTGATGTATAAAACTTAAAACCAAAAATCTATTAAAGTTAGAACAGGTAATAATATCTCCAATTTGTTAAACTTTTTTTAATAAAAATATATAAAACCATGTTTTATTTCATTCATTATTTGTGGGGAGATGAGGTATTCTATGCAGCACAGGAGACATGGGGTCATTTTAACAATAGTTAGCCACTGAGCTATGTAGTTCAATGCTCAGACCCAGCATGTTGAGAGTGCTTGAAGGATGTTTCATTCTTGTCATTTTTCAGAAGACAAGAGAGATAGAGATTGAATTCATTTCCCTGCACATGCAAGGAAAGTACTCCAGACTACTGAACTATTTCCTCAGCCCTTTGGCTTCATTTTATTGATAAAACAAAATGTCTTTCTCCTAGCTAGATACAAAACATTATTCTTTTCTCTTACAACATCTATTCAGCATGGAGCTGACATTTTACCAGTAATATCAAGCATGAAATTTAAACAAAAATATTTATTTTTAAAATAAAGAAACCTTAATTTATTTATAGAAAAATAATTATAATTAAAAATTGTTAGAATCTTCTAAATATCTATTATAATTAATAATTAATAGCTAAGATATATAACCAGTGACAAATAAATGGATCAAGAAGATTTCATACTTATACATAAAGGAATAATATGTAATACAAGAAATGATAAAAGCATGTAATTTGCTGTAATCTGGTTCAAACTGGAAGATACTATGTTGAGTGAAGTAAACAAGAAGAATAATTTTTTAAAAATCACAGGATGAACATAGTTATTTGTGGTATATAGTATAACTGGACATGAAAATGTAATGCTGTAAAGGCGGGGTGCCTTGATCATTCTCAACACCAGAGTATAGGGAGAAGAAGGAAGATGAAAAAGAAGGAAAGAGATCAAGAGGGAAAGAAGAAGATGAGCAAGGATTTGGGCTTCAGGTAATTGGTGATGTGAGGAAGTGGGAAAGCTATATATCTAAATCACATATTCAACAACACTGAAAACATGAGATCTAAGCTGCAACCACCAAACTTTGTAATGTGCCTATTATGGTTATAGGCAGGGGCTAGAAGAATTTGGAATATGAGAATATTGATGGAGGGAAGTTGATAACTCATATTGGATTAGTGTTAAAACATTAAATGGGGGCCCGGAGAGATAGCACAGCGGCGTTTGCCTTGCAAGCAGCCGATCCAGGACCAAAGGTGGTAGGTTCGAATCCCGGTGTCCCATATGGTCCCCCGTGCCTGCCAGGAGCTATTTCTGAGCAGACAGCCAGGAGTAACCCCTGAGCAATGCCGGGTGTGACCCAAAAACCAAAAAAAAAAAAAAAAAAACATTAAATGACTAAAACTGAACTATCAAAACTAACAATAGCTTTTTTATTTAAGTATCTAGGAATCAACTTAACAAAAGAAATGAAAGACATACACCATAAAATATTTATGATTGAAAAATAAAACCTAAGAAAATGAAAAAATTTACATTCTCATGGGTTAGAAGAATCAATGTTTTCAAAATGACCTTACCTAAACTCCTATATAGATCAAATACAAATCCTTTTCAAATTCAGAAAACATTCTTAAAGAAACAAAACAGTCCATTGCAAAATTTGTGTGGAAACATTAAACGGGATAAACAAAACCATACTAACACAGGATTCTGGGAGGCATCTTTTTAATTAACTACTAAAAAGCCATACTGATCAAAACGGCATGGTATTGGGATAAAGTCAAAGACTTTAGACCAGGGGTCTCAAACTCAATTTACCTGGCAGCTGCAGGAGGCAAAGTCGGGGTGAGGCAGGGCCGCATAAGGGATTTTGCTTACCGAATATTCGCAATAAAAATCGCATTAGTAAGAAAAAAATCGCAAAAAATCGCATTAAACATTTGCATATCCCGAATGGAAATGCTCGGGGTATGCGAATGTTTAATGTGATTTTTTTATACTAATGCAATTTTTATTGCGATTATTCAGTAAGCAAATAATCGCGAATACTGCAATATTTGAAGGCCAGCCGTGGGCCACAAAATGTACAGAGGGCCGCAAACGGCCTGCTTTAGACCAATGGGTCGGAATATGATATCTATGACAACTCCCCCCAAAACGTATGGTCAATTAATTTTTGACAAAACATATAAGGACATGAAATGTAATAAAGGCGTTTCTTTAACAAATGATGTGAAGACATTTAGATTACCATCTGTAAGAAATTCAAGTTGTATCCATATCTCATACCTTACAAAAAATCAACTTCAAATAGATCAAAGAAATTGAGTTAGAACTGAATCCATAAAGCAAATTGAGGAAGATATAGGCAGAACACTTCAAAACCTAGATCTCAAAGTTCTTCAATGACAGGATGCTAATGATAAGAACTGTGAATTAAATATGAAGAAATGAGACTACATCAAACTAAAATTTTTCTGTAAAAAATAAAAACATGGGCTAAAACTTAAGGACAGCTAACTGAGAAAATATTTTCGCTCAAATATCAAAGGGTTAATATATAGAGTATACAAAATATTCCCAGAATTTAACCCACCAAAAACCCTGAAATAGTACCATTAAAAATGAGGAGAGGATATGAACAGACATCTCTCTGAGGAAGACCAATGATTTCTAACAGGCACATGACAAAATGCTTATTATCACTTATCATTAGGGAAATCCAAATCAGGATGACAATAAGATGTCACCTTACACAAGTAAGAATGGCACATTTCAAAAATATTGGTAAAATTTTTTGTTGCTGGGAATGTGGTGAAAAGAAACTCTCATCTACTTCTTGTGAGAATGCTGACTGGGCCAATCCCTACCAACAATATGGAGGATTTCTCAGTACACTCAGACTCATAAAATTCTGCTTTGGAGTCTTTGCCAGAACAGAAAATCATTCATCCAAAGGGACATATGCACATCACTATTTGTCGCAGCACTCTGTATAATATCTAAGAATTGGAAAAAAGCAAAATATCCAACAATAGATGAGGATCATGAAGATATGGTACATATATATAATGGAATACTGCACAGCTGTAATGAATGATGCAGTCATGTAAGGGATGCAGTCATGCAAAGTGGATGGAACGGAAAGATATTATGTTAGATGAATTAAGTCCAAAGCTCTATAAATATATATATATATATATGTATATATATGATAAATATCACTTGTATTTATAACTTATGTATGGTATTTAGAATATGAGGAAATACAGTGGTTTAAATGGGGGTTGTTGAGAACACTCTAAGCCAATAGTATATGGGAAAAATAAAAGAAATTGAGTGAAGGAGGAGAAAGACACATAGGTAATGTTGGAGGACAGGGGCCAATGTGTCTCAGGTACATTGGCAGGATTAAGAAAGAGCTAGACTAAATATTCAAGTCAGAGTCATAAACAATGAAATTCTGAGAACCAAACACTAGCAACCAAACTTAAAAAGGTGCCTGTTATAATGGTAGGCTGGCTTCAGGGGCGGTGACAATGGATTGACTCTGAGAACATTGGTGGAGGGATGTTGACACTGGTCATGGGATTGATCCTAAACATTGTATGTCTGAATGCCTTGTATGTCTGAATTATAGTGAATTTGTAAATCACAATGGTTTAATTAATTTTAATTGTGGTGGGAAAATCAACATAATTATGCTGTTACTGCAGGAAGAATGACTCATAACAAGCCAAGTACTTTACCCTTTGTCTTTCTATCCTCAAGAGTGAGTTGTGTAAATGATTGAGTATTGCTTATTAATTTGATTTTTTTTTTAATTTTTGGCCACACCTGGTGATGCTCAGGGATTACTCTGGGATCTGCACTCAGAAATTTCTCCTGGCTCGGGGGACCATATTGGATGCTGGAGATCAAACCCAGGTCCATCCTGAATCAACTCTGTGCAAGGCAAATGCCCTACTGCTGTGCTATTTCTCAGGTCCCATCAAGTTGAATTCTTTAAGAAAATTATTACTTAATTTCTTAGCATCTTAAGAGTTTGTTTGTAAATAATGCAATTATCAGATATGATTAGTATGATATAAGTTGATCACTTCATATAAAATATGTATGTATAGAATAATGATAACTAGGTGACAAATGGATGAATTGAACTGACAGAGATGATTGGTGAAAATCTTCTGATAGTTAACAATGGTAAACAATGGTAAAATGATTAATAAGTTATTGTAGGTAAACAAATCATAAGTTATATTTATTTAATCTCAAATATCACTTTCTAGAGATATTTATATAAACTATGTGAAACCAAAATGCTTTTTAAATTCTTTTGACATACAAATAAGAATATCAAGTGGATGCCCTCTTACTACAAAAGTGTCCTATTTCATGATGGATAAATTACATGATTTAACTAATCACATATACCACAGTTCTGTTTTTATCTTTCTCCATATTGCATTTCCTGAATAAAGAATTTTTTAAACGATGCTCTTACTTTAATAGCTTCCTTTGCTTTCTGAATTTTCATTGCGTCAGAAATCTCAGTCCACTTATATGATGAAATTTGTGGTCCTTATGGCTATTTTTATGTGATGCCTTTTCTAATGTAAGCGAGAGTATTCTCCAATGAATAACATGAATGGTTTCAGAGGGTTCTTAAGCCCTCAACAGACATCAACTAAAATGTTAAAAGTGCCTCCTAATCCCAATGGTGCTATATTTTTTAACCAGGAAAGAAATGTCATTATTGTAAATTCCCAGCTTTTGTCTGAAAATCTTGTATGATATCCCTAGAGTGCCAGTTCAGTTAATTAATTCAAACAATTTCCTCTTTAATCTCTAAAACATTTTCATATTTTAGACAATAAATTGCTGGTCATTATTCTGTTGGGGAATTAGGAAAATATACCTAGTTTTCAGTGACAAGAATCATGCCTTCTTTTTTATTCCAATGGTTTTGACCTGAACAAGGTTAAAAACATGGTTTCCTTGCAACTGAATTCAAGGAAATCCTATTTTCCACTTGCTTTAATTTTTAACACATATAATAAGATATTCGTTTTTTTTCTTCCAACAGTAAATTTGATATATACCTAGATAGGTTATGTTAATTTAAAGATTAAATTAGTTAAAAGAACTTCAAAATTAGTGATTAGTTTATGATAATAATAAACTCATTTCCCTTGAACCAGTATGTAAGGTTAATGCAGTTAGAAATGTGATGGCTCTAGTAACTTTGACTTTAATTGGTGATTGTGTTACATGTTAAGATAAAGAGTCAGCATAAAAGAATTCTCATGAGGTTTGCAGAAAGACAAAGCTATTTGTACTCTGATCTATTTTTATCCATTTGATTGATATAATTTTATAAAAGCTTGATATGTGACCTTCAGGATAAAATTTTGTAGCATTTCATGCCACTGACTTAATTATAATGTTGAAACTAAACTCAGAAATACCTTAATTTTTCTGTAAAGCAAAATGAGCCATTTATTTGTCAATATGTGAATCTAATTGTTCAATTTCATAAATTGACTGTCTCAAAGCGGAAAGAATGCATCTTTGATTGAATCCAATACTATAATAGCACATAATAATTTGTGTTTATCCAGCACTTACCCCAATGGTCTTCTAAATCATCTAATAATCACTATAAATGTAGTATTACTAAAATAAGCATACATATACACATTTCTGCAAATGTAGCTTTGAATCATTGTAGAAGAATATAGCTATTTGGTGAAAGAGCTGCAAGATTATGCACATGAAATTGTCCATAAGGTAATTGAGGTAGGAAATAGTCGATTCCAGTAAACTCTACTTCAGGGACATATCACTTTTTCAAGATCAATCTTGTCTGTGGCTGTCAATGGAAAGCACTTTCAGTTATACAAAATTAAAAAAAAAAGCTTCTATTACTGTTTGCTCATTTATAACTTTTAAACCTTTGTCATTGTACTAGTGACAGCTCAGCATTTTCCTCAACACAGTGATAACATTTATCAACTAAGTGTGCCGCTTATTTATTTGAAACTCCCATAGACTGTTTGTCTAGTGAAAAGAAAATTTTGATTAAAAATTGTTCTAGGTATTTTTACAAGACTGACATATTAAAATATAAATATAAAATGAAGATTAAAAAGATATTAAAAGTTTTAGCCATAGTATAGAAAGTCTAATCATAGTTAAAAGTATTATATAATGGCAATTTAGCAGTGAAACAAATTATTCACTTATATATTTTAATGATATTGCTTAAACTTTATTTTAAATTTAAAGTGATATTTATTTGCTTAATTTATTATATACAAATAAAAGTATATTCAAAATATATGACTATATTTTTGTATAAAAGCAGTATCGTTGCCATCTTCTATTCTCTGAAATCACCATATAATAAAGAAGATATAACTTAATCACTTTCCTGTTGCTTTTATTAAAAAGCAGAAAATCAAAAAAAATAAATAAAAAAAATAAAAAGAATAAATAAAAAAGCAGAAAATCAATTGAGTCATACGTAGTATTCTAATTTTAATCAATCATTGAAGAACTATAAAAGTATATTCAAAATATATGACTATATTTTTGTATAAAAGCAGTATCGTTGCCATCTTCTATTCTCTGAAATCACCATATAATAAAGAAGATATAACTTAATCACTTTCCTGTTGCTTTTATTAAAAAGCAGAAAATCAAAAAAAATAAATAAAAAAAATAAAAAGAATAAATAAAAAAGCAGAAAATCAATTGAGTCATACGTAGTATTCTAATTTTAATCAATCATTGAAGAACTATTGTCAATAAAATAGAAATTATTCACATAATTTCTCAGCATATGGTAGACTATTTATTTTTTCCATTTTCTTACTTCTTAGTACTTATAGGTGGCATTGACTATCATGTTTCATTTATGTCTGTTTTTTTGTTTTAACTTTAAACATATTAGAATTATATATTTTGTTATTTGTAATACTTGCTTTTTCAATAACTATTGGTGTTATATATTTTCTCAAATTTATTGATCTGCTATATTTTTCTCTTGAAAAAATAGATTAATTTTATTTTGCAATATGCATCTATGTTGTTAATTTAAAAAATTTTTGCATCTATATTTTTAAATTGTCTTAATTTTAGGACCCCTTATCTGTACAAATCAATCATATTTATGTGTACACACAAATTCATGATTCTCTAAATAAACAAATGATTCTATTTCAAAGGACTGGATCATTTAATTTTGGGCACAGACAAGTCTGAATTTGTAAGGCAAGTCAGCTGTATAAAAGGCAAAATACAGAATGAATTTTCAGCATTTATTATGAATCACGGAACATAAACTAAAAGACTAAGAAAAGCAAAAAGGCAGAGTTTCTATGTTTTTAGTCTTTTAATGGAAGACTTCTAAAATACTTCTTTTTGCTAAGAGAATCATTTACATTTTTTAAAATTAAGTCTTTTATTTATTTGTTGACACTTTCCTGCAGTATGCAGGGTAGTTTGTGCTTTAACTCAAATTGCTTTTACTAAAATTTAAGTAAATTATAATAATATTTGAGAATACACGTTTAAAGTAACATATAACAATTTTTGATAAAAGCAATCAGGTTAAAACATATCTTAAACAAAAACAATTGTCACAAAAAATAATTTTGTGGGGCCAGAGAGATGGTGCAGTGGTAGGGCATTTGCCTTGCGGCTGACCAAGGACAGACCCCGGTTTCATCCCCGGTATCCCATATGGTCCCCCAAGCCAGGACCGATTTCTGAGTTCATAGGCCAGGAGTAACCCCTGAGCATCACTGGGTGTGGCCAAAAAACACAAACAAAAAATAAGAATGCTATCGTGAAAATATCTTAATATATGGCACAGTTTTATTTTATTTTTATTTTTTATTGTGAGCAATGTGAATTACAAGTCTTTTACAGTTATATTTAAGGTACATGTGACAGTAAATTGGGGCCAGTCCCACTACCAGTGTTGTCTTCTCTCCGCCATTGTTTCCAGCATGCGTCCCATACCTATCTCTTTGCCCCTTGGACTGCTAGTGTAACTGATCCCCTTTATCTGTAACTTGTTCTAGATCTTGATTCTGTTATTGTTGACTATGGGTTTGGTATTAGGCCTGATCACTATTTCCACTCAATGTTCATGTGACTGTGTGCTCCTGGAACCATCCACTTTTTATTTTCCCTCAATTTATGAGGTAGAACAAGATGATTCAAGCTCAGTGGTTCTGTTGGGGAAATAAAAAACTGTGAAGAGTCTGTCTCGGAGCTATTCATATCAATTTAAGAGAAGAAAGGGGGGAAAAAGTAATAATGACAAAACACACAAACGCTACGGTAAACAACTACTAAAAAACAAAAAAGAAAAAAGGGGAGAATAAAAGGGAAATATAGCTTGTGTGGCAAGGTTGTACTTTTTGTTGTTTTGTTTTTTGTTTTGTTTGTTTTCTTGTTTTTGGGCCACACCTGGTGACTCTCAGGGGTTACTCCTGGCTTTGTGCTCAGAAATCACTCCTAGCTTAGGGGACTATAAGGGACGCTGGGAGATCAAACTACAGTCTGTCCTAATCTAGCACTTTTGGTTCAATGCCTGTGGCAAGGTTTTGTGCTTAGAAAGGGAATTCCCTTGTTCTAAGAGATACAGTGTTATCTACCCTTGAAGCGTACTGTCATGGGAAAAACTACGGCTTCCAGACATGCTCATTATTGAACCCAAGGTCTTTTTATGGTGTATATGGCATAGTTTTGAGAGCATAGTAAGAAAGTGGCAAAACTGCTAAGGGTGACAACTTGCCCCACTATTCAACAATAACCTTATGTTCTGGGTAGGAATAGACAAAGACATCTGTAAATAAGTAGATGAACTTAAAGTTATTTTCACTCTAAAATTTTACATAATTTCATTTGACAAATTATGTAATTACTAATCTTTGTTTTGTCATCTGGGTTTTATTAATAAAAAATAATGTGAAATGCTTTGACAGATCAATTGTATAAAATATAAGTGCAATTCATTATCAGCTAAATTATTCTGCTGGGGATAGAACCAATATCTTCAAAAGTGTATTACAGCAATTTTGGAAAATACTCGCGATACTTTTGAAAGTTTCCAAGAGTGAAAAGTTCCTATAATTATGCATGATCCTTAATTTTTTTCTTCTGTTAATTATATAATTTATGTCATATGTCATTATAATTTTGATATTCTTTTCTCTACCTGACATACATATCTATAAAATTTTGCCCTTTGTCTTTATTTGTACACACAACAAATCACACACTCAATCAGATTTGACAGATTTTTGTAAGTCAATTATTTGTGATATATGAATATCACAATACAAAGTAAGATGTAGAAATGGATACTATTTCAGTTTTAAAGTATAACATTGAGTGTACAGGGATTTTGGCATTTGCTTTGCATGTGGTCAAGGCTGGTTTGATCACTGCAGGTAGTGCATAACGTCCTACCAGGAGCAATTCTTTAACACAAAATCAAGAGTAAACCTTGGGCACTGTCAAGTGTGGCCTCTGGAAAAACTAGCAAAATAAATAAATAAAAATTGAGAGGAGGTCCGAGAAATAGCACAGAGGGCAATATATTTGCCTTGCATATGATTTACCAGGGTTTGATCACACAGTAATATTGTTCCTGTTCCTTGTCAAAAAATATTCTCAAACACTGCATTATGAATAAAATCTACACACTTCTGGGATAAACCAAAAACAAACTAAAAGCAACAACAACAACAACAAAAAAAGCCCATAATGTGATCATCATCTAAAGTTTTAAATCTTTATCTACACTAATGTTCAAATTATTTCCAGTTTCTGCTGTGATGTTTATATTTTCTTCCATTCCACCTTACAGAGATAATTAATATAATTACCTCTCACTTGAAATATTTGTGGTTTCAGAGTATTTACTGGATTAAATCACACTACTGGATAGAGCTAAAGTCTGTCATCTGCTGATGTGTAATTTCCAGATGAGCATTGACAAAAAAAAAGCCCACTATGTTATAATACTTTCATCAAATATGTACAATCTAAATCTTTATTTGAGAATTAGTTGTCAGAATATAACTTGTATAATTATGTATTCATACTTATACTATGTTCATGAATTATTTTCTAATTTCTCCTCATATCAAATTCCAATATGAGCATTACCATAATGACATTAAATTTATGACATTGTTGCTTTGGCATTGAGATGATCCTTTTCATAATTTATTACTTTCAGTCTATCTTTCTCTAAGCTAAAACCACTTTACTTATATAACTCTTAATCTGCCTCACATATTCAAAAAGCATTTAATTCTTCCTTTATTATTAATATTTGACACTGTTCAATAATAAAAAGCAAGCCAGATATTGTATCATGCCTTAATAGCAACTCTTTTCAGTTATGACTGATATGTAAAAGCTGCAATCATACTTATTTCTTTAGTTATAAATTATTAAAATATAAGTGTAACATCAATATAGCTGCCTACATAATTTGAAAAACTTTTAATATGTCTTAAGCCAGTGAAACAAAAGAAAAGAAAAATGTTAATGATTCTATTAATCCAAGTTATTTTTAGGGGAGCACTTTATAGACTAATTTGAAATAAGAAAACAATTTTGTTTTCAAATCAAAATTGCATTCTAAGTGGACAAAATAAGAGGTGTTTTCAGAGAATTAACCCTATATATGTTAAGAACTAATTGTTTTATGATAGCTGGATAATAATGAATTTCAATGCCAAAATTTAATAATGTAATAGTGTTAAGAGAGTTCACAGATTTAAATTCTTAGAGTAAAAGTGGATCTATAGTTTAAGATGATCTATATTTGTTATACATCAAAATCAAGTATTTAAGGAAATTGCATGCAGAAAAAAGAGAAGACTACAAATAATAATAAGACCACTAAATATGAATGATTGAAAATAAAACATGTTCATGATACCAGTATTGAACTTAAACAAATTATTAAATTGATACTCTCTAGCAAATTTAATTAAAATAAAAAGTATATATTGTTATTATTGTTGCTTTATATAAGTTGATAAAATATACAAGCAGTTCACTAAATATATTTAAACTAAACTATAATAGATAAAGTAGACAATATAAAACATTATCTACCTTCTAAATAATTAGTATGTAATTAGAAATCATTATCAAAAATAAAACAAAAAAGAAAGCTTCTATAAGGAATAATTATTTTTAATGCTTCTTTTTGTGTGTTGCTCAGGGGTTTCTCTTGGATCTATGCTCAGAAATAATTCCTGGCAGGCTCTGAAGACCATATGGGAGGCCAGGAACTAAACCCGGGTCTGGCCCAGGTCAGCTGCGTGAGAGGCAAGCATCCTGCTGCTATGCCTTCACGTTGGCCAATATGAAGAATAGTTTTATTTTTTTTTTTTATTTACTTTTACTTTTATTAAAGGTTTTTATCTGCTGTATAACTTGATCTTCCAGAAAATAATTTCCTAGGAGATAAAGTATGGTATAACATAGCTGGAATTTATCCTAGTGTATATAAATGATTATTAAATGAAGAACAAGTATTCATAAAAAACATGGCTTTCTTTCTCTTACACTGTATCTGATACAAGCACCGATGGTCTCAGCTTGGCACTGACATATATTCAAGTTAATTTTAGGTCTCGATTCACCCAAAATCATAAGAATTTTAATCATGTGTAATAGCAAGTATATTCAAAGCAAAACATTAAAAACATCAAGAGGTTGAAAATCATTAAAAACGTATGATATTCAAACACTGCATGAACTGAATTTTCTCTAAATTCTATTAAATTCTGTGTGTCTTTCCTTTAAACTTAGTTTCTAAACTTAAATACAACAGAAATGGAGGCTCGCTCTGACCCCAAGAAGTTTCCTTCCTTCCTTCCTTCCTTCCTTCCTTCCTTCCTTCCTTCCTTCCTTCCTTCCTTCCTTCCTTCCTTCCTTCCTTCCTTCCTTCCTTCCTTCCTCCCTCCCTCCCTCCCTCCCTCCCTCCCTCCCTTCCTTCCTTCCTTCCTTCCTCCCTCCCTCCCTCCCTTCCTTCCTCCCTCCCTTCCTTCCTCCCTCCCTCCCTCCCCCCCTCCCTCCCTCCCTCCCTCCCTCCCCCCCTCCCTCCCTCCCCTCTCCCCCCTCCCTCCTTCCCTCCCTCCCTCCCTCCCTCCCTCCCTCTCTCTCTCTCTCTCTCTCTTTCTTTCTTTCTTTCTTTCTTTCTTTCTTTCTTTCTTTCTTTCTTTCTTTCTTTCTTTCTTTCTCCTTCCTTCTCTCTTTTTCTCTTTCTTTTTTCTTTCTTTTATATCTTTCCTTTTTTTTTTTTTGCAGCCATACTTAGTGGTTTTCAGAGCTTACTCCTGACTCTATTCAGGAATCACTCTAGTCAGGTACCATGATCAGAATCGCCCAGAAAAAAATTTCAGAGCAATGAATATATAAGGGATTAAAGTGATCATTTCAGAAACAGAAAGATCTCAATTTACCAAGGGGCTATAATAATCCTACTTGGTTATGAATAGAAGCAAAATTGATAAAAATATAAGAAGAAATATGCAGTTAGGGCTGCTCCTAATTCAAAGTATAAAGCAGGCAAGCAAAAAATTAGAGCATTTGAAGAGTGGAACAAAGCAATAGTCAACTTAATTTAAGTGACGTTTACAGAGCACTCCAGCTGGCACTTGCCAGCTTATGCATTACTTCAAATACAGAAAAACCTTTGCCGGAAGAGGAGGTGTTTGGGACTAGAAAATAAGTTTCAACATATGTAAAAGGATTTGAGCCACACAAAGTATGCTTTTTGATCAAAATGAAATTAAATCAGAAATCAATAATAAAGATCTCCAGAAAATGTCTAAATATTTGGAAATAAGAAAACAGACTTTCAAATAGCCTAAGAACTAAAAAGAACTCAAAAAAGAATTTGAAGTGGATTTTACAAACATAAGCCTTATAAAAAGTGGGAAATGTGAATAATTTATGTATGGGCCCTACTGCCTGTGCCATTGCTCCGGCCCCTATGTGTGGGGACATTTATAGCACTAAGAGACTCTTAGAAAAGTTTCAAATAACCTGTTTCTATCTTAAAAAGCAAAAAGATATAAACCCAACTTAAGCAGAAAGAAATAAAAATACTTTAGATTCTATGATGAAACAGAAAACAAAAAAGTCAAATGCCCACATTTTCCTATTTATCAAATTCTGTAAACCCTTAGACAGATGGATCCAGAAAAACCGAAGCCACAAGTTATGAATTCCAGGAATAGAGGTGTTAGTCCCATGATTGATTTAGAAAGTAAATATAGTTAATAAGGGAATATGCTAATACATTTGAAAATGGAATAATTAAAGTGGAAAACTAAGATAAACAATCTATGAAAGTTCATTCAGGAACAAACCAATAATTATCACTGTTTAAAAACTAAATTAATAATTTAAAATTTCCCCATAAGAAATTTACAATTTCAGAGAATATTGAAATTTCTGATGTCTGCAATTAGCACTGTTAAATATAAACAATAACATCAATACTACTGTCAACCACAAAGACAGTGGAGAGACAGTACGGTGAGTAATAAGCCTTTGTAAGCACCAGACCTCAATTTGAGCTCTGGTACTGCATAGGGTCTTGCCAGGAGCGATTTCTGAGTAGAGCCAGGTGTAAGCCCTGAGCACCTCTAAGTGGATGTGGTTAAAACTAAAAAATACTATGCGGAGTCTTTTCATGTTGTCTTTATTTTTTCAATTATGTTTAAGATTTACAATCAAAATTACTTGGGTTTCCTAAATTCACAAAAATGTACCCAAAAAATTATAAAGAAATTTGTGAAAGTTATCATTATGAACATAACATTCTTCCATGCCAAGTATTCCAAGCACAAAACTCATCACTAATGGTATTTCCAAAGATTTCCATGATCACTATGAAGTTATAATCTGGCAGATATCACTTTTCACAGTGATATATCCACTATATCATATACTCATGGATATTCATTGATTCTCACTCATTCCTTTTGCGTTTCTACTTCTCCTGGTAGCTTTGTAAGAATCCAGGACCTCAGGTGTTCTAGCTCAGTTCTGTTCAGCTCGTGGTAAACGCCTGGTAAACTCTGAAACTTGGTGTTCACACCCAGAGATTTTAACATGGAATTCGTCTCTTCTCCCCATGAATGAAGGACCAACTCATCTGAAGTACCATGGCACTGAAATAATTCAGGAAGGGCACTGTCCACCTTCTGAAGATCCTGGTAAACAGCAGAGTCTTTATTCAGAAAACTAGAAAGAGCAAATACTCCTGCCACATCTTGATGACTTCTATAGGCTAGATGCATGGCCATACACCCTCCCATTGAAAATCCTCCTACTAAGATTCTGTTCTTATTAATGCCACTTTTGACTTCCTCATTAATCAAATCCGTGAGTACCTGGCACATTTTGTCAATGGACTCGAGGTGCTCAGGGCAATCAATAGAGATTTTCAGTCGGTCAAACCAGACATTGGAGATGCCGCCCTTCATAGGTGTGTAAGGCCTGGGAGGCGCTGTTGGGTAAATGATTTTGATGTGCTGGAATGTTAAATCATGATTTAAAACCTGTTTGATCCATCTTCTCATTCCTTGTCCAGAATCACCTGAGCCGTGCAGGAAGATGAGAGACGCACTGTGTCTACCGGCCGGAGACACCAAGCAGCGCTGCAGGCGCACAGAGCCCGATGCGGCCGCCATGGCCACTTGGCTCCGCCCCCTGAAGAATAGTTTTAAATACCAAAACAAACTATAAAACTAGTATATTTTTCACTTAAAAGGAACAACAATCAGATCAGCACTATTTTAATAATAAAACCTTTAAATGACATTTTATAAAGGAAAAAGGGAGTATAAGTGAGCTTTAGCAAAAATATCATATGTGATATATTAACAAATAGAAAAGAAGATACTATAAAATGATCAAGTCAAGTCACATTTTCACATTTATTCAAGAAAATAATCTAAATTGAAAATCACTTATCTTGTTATTAAAAAGAAAACAAGATTGCATAGAAAAATTCAAGTAATTTACAAAAGAAATAGCAAATTTATACTGCTTCTTAGATAAAGAGCAATAGTTTCAACTGTAAATCTATAAATTATTGAAAATTAGAAAACAAATATTAAATATATTAATGCAAAATAGTCAAACATTTATGTATGATAATAAATGTAATAAAAGTAAATTTAAATTTGGAAAATTCTAAAATGTTCACATAAAATATTATCATGAACTGATGCCATATACAAAACATCTTTTCAGGCATATCCAAAATGCATTTTATAAAACATAAATTCAGGCTCTGTCAGTTACATCTGTTCCCAGGGTATTTCACCAGTCTTATTATGTTAAATCACATGACTAATTAGAAATGATTAATAGATTATAGGAAAAAAATGACAGATAGAATATAGAAATACAGGAAACAATACATCCAAACGTTTAGATTTTACTATTAGGCTTCAAAATGGCCAATGAGCATTTCATATAAGTATTAAGTACAAAAATTTCATCATGATTATTATACAAACAGTCTCTGGCTAGGCCAAAGAAAATAAAGCTTAGTATATTAGATGTTAGAATTAGAAAGATAATTATTTGCTCAATAAAATGTAGGTCCTAGAGTTACGCAATATAGTACTGTGGGTAGGAGTCTAACTTTGCATGTGGTCAACCCAATTTGACCCTAGCACCATGACTCCCTGAGATTTCCAAGTGTGGTCGCAAGAGTACATTTCCTAGAGAACAGAACTAGGAGTAATCGCTGTGTGTAGTTCAAAACCAAACCAAAAAGAATACAAGATAAGATATTTTGGGAGTTTTCTAGAACAAAGTAGCCAATATCATATTACTGATGTTTTATTTTAATTATTTTAAATTATTTATAAATTTAATAATAATATTTAAATTATTTATAAAGGAACAGTTCAGGGGTAAAGGGTTCATTTATTAAATATGTGGATTCATGGCATTGTCAACACTGCTGAATATTTCCCTGAAGGCTCCCTGACTGGATCCATGTTGGCCTTCAGCTTGAATGAGGAATCTTGGTCTTATGTATCACAAGTTTCAAGCAGTTCCACAACCACTTGCCAAAGAAAATAAACATGCATTCACCTGATCTGAATATCAATAGAATTGGTCCTAGGGATTCCAAAACCAGTGATAGTGAATACCCCAAAACAACAGTTTATCACAGAGATATTACATACATGTTTAATTATGTGTAGTATGTTCAGTTACCCAGTTAACAAATTTAATTAAGGCATCATTACAGGAAAAATATCATAGTAAATGAATGTAGATAGGAATGGAATGATTTTATGAAATTTTTTTTAATATAACTTGAAGCTCTTTTACATATAACACAAAAAGACTGACTCTACAGTTTTGGAGGTTCGAGATACACCCGGCAGTGTTCAGAGGTTACTCCTGGTTCCCTACTCAGAAATTGCTCTTAGAAGGCTAAGGGGACTAGGTGGGATGCTGAGGATTGAACCAAGGTCGGTCCTGGTTCAACTGCATACAAAGAAACGTCCAACCCACTGTGCTATTGCTCTGGTCACCTGACTCTAAATTTTTAACTAGCTTTGTCTTCTCCTGTTATTTTCATGTTTTGAGATATCATAAGTCACATTTCCCTTAAGTAATCTATTCAGGGGCCAGAGAAATATCACAGAGGTAGTGAGTCTGCCCTACATGCAGCTGATCTAGGACGAACAGTGGTTCAATTCTCGGCATCCCATATGGTCCCCCTAGCCTGCCAGGAGTGATTTCTGAGCACAGAGCCAGGAGTAACCCCTGAGTGCCACCGGTGTGACCCCAAAATAATAAATATATTATTTATAATTGTATATTTATACATTATATGTTATATAACTATAAAATATATTGTGTATTATAATATATATCATATATACTCAAACTATGTTAAACTTAATAATATAAAATCTATTACAATATGATGTTTAGAATTTATAATATTGACAGTAGTGTCTTTACTCCCAAATAACTGCTCCATCATCTTTATGGTAAACTATAAGTCATTTCTTTATTAAGATGGTGGTGGGAGGAGATTTGGCTACATTCCATGGTGTTCAAGGTTCACTTTTGGTCCTGAATATTAGAATCACTCCTGCAGAAGTAAGGGCATACTTACTTATACTTATGTGATACTTACAATGGAATCCATCTTGGTCATGCACAAGGCAAGCACTCTACCCACTATACTATCTGGTCCTCACATACCTTTCATATAAAAATGTTTGGGTTCCTATAAATACCCATGAAACATTGGGATTGTCATGAGGCAAATTTTTTGTCTCAGAACTAAAAGGCATTATGGATAAAGTGTTCATTTAATTTTTATAGATTGAAACTATTCTGAAATCATATTTTTAACCATTTTTATTGTGACCAATGTGAATTACAAGTCATTCACATTTATATTTAAGGTACATAGTGACAGTGAAATAGGGCCATTCCCACCATCAGTGTTGTATTCCCTCCACCCCTGTTCCCAGCATGCATCATATACCCCATTCCTTGCCCCGCCCCTAGACTGCTAGTGTAATAGGTCCCCTCTGTGTATAGGTTGATGTACATTGGGTTATTTTGATTCTGTTCTCGTTGACTTTAGGTTTGGTGTTTAGGTGAGCCTGTAGTTGTTCCTATGAGAGTATGTTTCAAGGGTGGAGAAACCCTGTATCTCCTACAACAAGAGAATTCCCTTTCTAATTTCCCTCAACAATTACTTCGCTTATGCAAAACAAAACAAAACTTGCCACACCAGTCCCCTCCTTTCTTTTAATTGTTGTTGTGTTTGTAGTTGCTTGTTTTATTTAGGTATTTTTTCTTTTTTCTTCTTTTTTTAAATCTATATGTATAGCTTCTTAGATGGGCTCCTTCCAGCATTTTTTTTTTCTTTTTCCAACAGAACCACAAAACTTGAATCATCTTGTTCTGCCTGAAAAATTGATTTGAAAAAAAAATGTGGAAGGTACCAGGAGCAAGCATTCTCATGAAATCATATTTTTGAAAAAAAGATTTAAGGAATCTGTTTATTCAATGAGTTATAGAGCTCCATAGCCAATTTTCTCTAAATAGGTAAATCGGTGCAAAGTGATAACCATTTTAAGAACTGAGGACTGAGCTGCTTTTAATGTTCTTTATAAAGAGTCAATTTATCCTTATTTTACTAGTTTTACCATATAACCTTGCAGATTTTAGCTATCCTTAATAAATAGTCCAAATTGATACTTTTGAGTATCAATGAGTAGTTGTGTATTTAACCATAATCAGAAAGAAATTCTTTGAACATTAATGTATTAATGATAAATGATCTAAACAGTCTAGTTAAAATGGGAATATATATGTCTTACTTAACTAGTGACTGGCTCATTTTAGCTTCACCTGATGACTTCACCCTCGTGATTATGTCTCTTTATTAGGTTGAGCGACAATACCATCAGTACCAAGATATTGTAAACAAATCACACAGGTCAGTTATTGGAAATATACCGACAATACACATATGCTAATAATTCTAGGCTTACAGTTCATATTGTGAAGGAAAACAAATGCTCATCTATGCCACTTAATAATACAGGCTGCTTTGTTTATCTTAAAGCATGTATCTAACAACATACCATGCAATGATTATATAGAGAATTGCTGTTCTTATAAGACAATTTTATGTTGCACTGGTAAAGATGGGTGTTCTTTTTTATAACTAACACTCAACTACAAACATGTATGTAATCATGGTGCTTAAATAAAGATAATTTTAAAAAAAAGAAAATTTTATTTTTATTTTATTTTTTTTTGGGTTTTGGGGCCACACCCGTTTGATATTCAGGGATTACTCCTGGCTAAGTGCTCTGGCTTGGAGGAACCATATGGGACTCTGGAAGATCGAACCGCGGTCCTTTTTGGCTAGCACTTGCAAGGCAGACACCTTACCGCTAGTGATACCTCATGGCCCCCAAAAAAGAAAATTTTATTAGGGCAAAATAAAATAATATAACTAGAATAATTATCCATGATATAAATTATTACACAACAGTGATGATTTTATTTATCAACACTATTTGATAATATAAACTATTAAAATATTCATAATGCCAATTATATTATGATCAATGATAGCCCTTAGTAGCTCTAATCAATAAGCATAGATACATCCTTCAGCAATACTCAAAAATATTTAAATTTAACTGATGTTATTTATGTCCAATTTTGTCTAATTTGTATAAGACCAGATAGATTTAAGTAGTGCCTTACTTAAATTTAGAGCATGTATATGGTGATTTCATTTCAGATGCCAGATATATGTATTCATGGTATTTGTGTTTTAAAAGATATTAATTGCCTTCTTTTACACTTAATTTCATCACACATTTAACAATTAATCTCACATTAATTTCTAAATTTATAGTACTAGTAAGGGACTTTATATTAAGACTGTATAAAAGGAGAGTTAAGTGACCAAGTTAGTAAAGAGTGTCCTGTGAATTGCACTAACTACAAAGCAAAAGGAAAAAAATCAATCTACAGGGCTCACACAGAAGAAATATACTGGAATAAGCACACACACACACACACACACACACACACACACGAGCTGTGAGGGTTTATCATGAACTGAAACAAAATAGAGATTTTTGTATAGTATAACTACAGGACTGAGGAAGGGGTGAAAAAGCTTAGTGAAGCATGGCTGCAGCCACTAGTGTGTGAGAATGTGCCAGCAAATATAGTGTCACTGAGCACCCAAACAAGATGTGATGGCTGAAATTTTTACCCAGAGCTTTTTAAATATCCACCCACACTGAGGCCTGAGCGATGGCGCAGCAGTAGGGCATTTGCCATGCACGTGGCTGACCCAGGATAGACCAGTTTGATTCCCAGGCGTCCCATATGGTCCATCAAGCCAGGAGCGATTTCTGAGCGCATAGCCATGAGTAACCCCTGAGCGTCACTGGGTGTGGCCCCCAAACCAAAAACCAAAATAAATAAATAAATAAATAAGTAAATAAACTGTTTAAGAGACTGTTTAAGAATATATCCACTGACTGACAACAATGTACATGTCTGCAGATACAGGCCAAAAAAAGATGCTTCAGCACTCTAGATTGAGGCAATTGGGGAAATATAACTTCGGGCAGTTCCCTATAAGACAATAACTCAAAAGACAATAACTCAAAAGAATGGTGGTTCCAATCCCAGCATCCCATATGGTCTCCTGAGCCTTACAGGGGTGATTTCTTAGGGTAGAGTCAGGACGGTAACCCCTGAGCATTTCTAGGTGTGACCCAACCCTCCCCCACCCAAAAAATATAGACAATAACTACTCCAACCCAAATAACAGAGAGCCAGGGTGAAAACTAAAACTTTTTAAGGGGGGAGCTGGAGATGATTTGAGTTGTAGTGACTCAGCATCAAGTAGATATAACATAAACACAGATACAAAGGTGGGATTATGAACTCATATTTTTCCCAGAAATTTGTTTTCTTTTTAATATTTTTTTTATTTTGAGCAAAGATTTTGACAAATCTTTCATAGTAGTATTTTAGGTATATTGTGACATTAAATCAGGGTCATTCCCACCACCAATGTTGTCCTCTCTCCACCCCTGTTGCCAGGATGCATCCCATATCACCTCTCCTTTGTCCCACAGGCTGCTAGGGTATGTTGTCCCCTCTGTGTCTAGCTTGTTGTAGATTAGGTATCAATTCTGTTGTTGTTGTATTTGGATTTGGTACCTAAGATGAACCCAGATTTTAATATGTCAATAAAACCAGCACAAAACCAGTCCTTTAATCACTTGTAAAACAATCAATGAAGAAGCAGAGAAACCCACAAAATTTAAAGAATGAAGATAAAACCTAGAAGGATATTCATTTCTAAGATGACTATTTCAGAGAATATGAGGGAATGTTATTTAATGGGCTTAAACTAATAATGGAACAGACCTCCAGTAAGGAAAAAGAAAATGTGATATATAAAAGAAAATTCAGTCAGGAGTCACTAAATGGAAAACTACAATTCATAGCTTAAAAATTAATTGGAAGACATTAATCACTGAATAACAGAATTCTGGAAACAAATAAACTTGTTCAAAAATCAGGAGATTACCAATAAAGAACAGAGGATGAAAAAAAATGTGAAAAGAAATTAAGAAAATGACAAGGAACTTCGGGATGAGGTTGAGAGGAACAGAGGTATTCTCAAAGAAAAGAAAGACAGAGTGGACAGTAACAATTGGCAAAAAATTATATCAAAGAAATTAACCAATAGGACTGGACAGCTGAATCATACTTTCAAGTCCAAGAATCTCAACAGTTCCAACTAAAATTAATAAACAGAAAATATCTCTGTCAGGAGAGATATTACAGCTGTATGCTTACCTTGCATATCACTAATATGGGTTGAATTCCCAACATACTATATGGGTTCTTGAACATGGCAGGGAATGACCACAAAAGCACAACCACAATTAAGCCCTGAGCAGTGCCATGTGTGGCCCAATAAAAGAAAACAAAATAAAAGTAATAAATGTACTTGTTAATAAAACAATAAAGATGATTTTCTTTGTATTTTTGTTGTGAACCATGCAAATGTCTAAATAGCTTAGTCTAACAACAAAGTAAACTATTTTTTTTACTTTTTGTCTTCCAGGGTTGTGTGCTTGTTCAAGTTAAAAATGACAACTTCTTGAAATATTTATGTTATCTAAGTAAGCATAAAAGTAAAGATATTTCATATTCATAATCATTAAGAACTTCTTCCTTGAAACATTTATTTACATTTCTCTAGAGAGAAATTTGAAACTTCATCATAAGACACAGTATTATATGTGTAAACCCAGTGTTTTATTTGAATCAAGGCGATGTATTGTTAAATCTTCTATTAAAGCTGATAAAAATATAGTTATGTGTTTCATTGCTATTAATAGACAATGAAATACAGTGAGGATTTAATAGATGCAAGTTAAAGATTTTTTGTAAGAAATAGAAAATCACAGTTTAAATATATACCAATTTAAATTAATTATTCCATTCCTCTATTATATTTTACTTATAAAAATTATCTTAGCTCAGGCTAAGTATCACTTAAGGCAACTCATATAAGATTGTCAAATATTATTATGGTAAAATGATGTACTAAATTTATTCCTGAATACAAATTATTTTCATGGTTGAAAATGATCTAATCATGAAATGTCAAAGCATTTAAAAGATTAGTAAAATCTTAGAGATCACTAAGATGAGACAGTGTGAAAATCAATGAGAATTAGGTTCATAAAATGAACTGAGCTGCTCTTGTCATACAACTGTAGACCAATTTTTTCTTTCGTACGTACTACTTTATGATTAGCTTTTTTAATTTTACTTATAAGTCAGCTCAGTTTTTCTCTTGATGGATTATTAATGCAGAAGTCCATTTTTGTTTTAAGAAAAGGAATAGGGGCCGGAGTTATAGCGCAGTAGTAGGGCATTCACTTTGCATGCGCTAACCTGGGTTGGACCGCGGTTCGATTCCCCAGTGTACCATATGGTCCCCCAACCCAGGAGTCATGTCTGAGTGCATAGATAGGAGTACCATGAGCATCACCGTATATGACCCAAAAACCAAAAAAAAAAAAACAAAAACAAATAAGAAAGAAAGAAAACATAATATTTTATATGTTACTATATTTAATTCTAAAGTAAGTTTGCTTTTATTAGTTTAGTTTCACAATTGCTTATTAAAAAAACTAGTAGATATATCTCTTCATTGAGTACAGAAAAAATTTGGCTACTTGAAAACTGTAATCACTTGAAAATTATATTATATTTAAAATTATATTTATTTATAATAAATAACATTATATTTTTGCCTGAGTCCATTTTGTGTTGGCCACATACAAGGCATACGCCTTACCACTGTGCTATCCCTACAGCCCCTAGACCAAACTATTTGTAGAATTGTTTTAATTTTAATCTTTTTTTATTTTAGTCTTATTAGGACTAGAATTGGGTGTTTTGAGGAGAATAAAAGTAATATAATTTATAAGGAAGTATTATATTTCTGGGAATAATATTCAGTAATCTGACTCTTATCCTATTCCTCATGATTGTATATATACTCAAAATTTTCAGTGGGTGATTTTAATTCAGATTCCTCACCACTAGTGCAAGAAATACAAGTAAGTTCCTTGTCTTATTGAAGCAACATTAAATCAATTAAATTGAATATATTTATCCTCTGGATGACAATAAGAAAAATGTTGAGAAGATTATGGGAGAAAAGGAGAGAATTAGTAAAAGATATAGGACCAGCTATTAGAAGCTTATAAATGAGAACAACTGTATAAAAGCAGATAGCTTCATTATATATGTGATTACCTCAGTGATGCTTTATATATCTAATTATTTAAATAGTCATGAATGTCCATTAGGAATAAAAAGACTTAATGTGTTATGTGATCATGTCTATACCATTTATATTTACTTATTTCTGTGAATAAAGAATAATACAGATATAATTAATTATTGTACAAAATAAATATTTAAAATGCACTTTTAGCAATAAAGTTGTATAAAGTGATATATAATTACAAAGTAGTATTTTTCTAGAAAATCGATTGAAAATAAAAACGTGACCTATAATATTTTTATTATAAGCCATCATCAAAGCAATTTTTTTAATTTTATTTGGGCCTCTTATCTCAAATATTCTTTTATATTTTACCTTCCCTATAACTTCATTCCCTGAATGGTGACTTAATTCCAATCATGTGGCTCTTATCAATTCAGTTTAAATAATATTTTACTGCCTTTAGCCTTTTAAGTCCTTTCTCTATAAAGGCTGTTTAATATGTTTAAAAAAATAGTAGCAAAATTTAGTGAATCATAATAGAGTCAACGAGTTTGACCTAGATATTGATGCTCAAAATTGATACTAAGAATTCAAAATTATGTTTTATAAAAACGTCACATTGAAGGTTAACTTTAAAGATAAACATTATTGTTTAATAAATTAAGGAAATAATTACAACAATTATAATAAAACTGTTTTTCTTCTGAAGTCTGAATGATAAAATTACCAGTGAAATAAATATTCAAACTTATAAAGCTATTGAAGTAGCATTGTTTACTATACCTTACTAGTAGTTCATATTGCTTTAAAGGTTGAACAAATAGAATATAAAAACAAATAATTTATCTCATTTGACAGAGTGCCATTTTTAAGTTATTAGAGTATGGAATGTGTAGGAATGTGGCTATCAACTTATGATTACTTAAAGAAAAAGTCAGAATATTGACTTTAATAAACAAACACAATTATCAAAAACATTTATCAAATATTATGTAAATTCATCCTCTCTTGGTGTCCTAACCTGCTAAGTATTACTCCAATATTAAAATGATACCTTAGATATGAATACCAACAAAAGAATTGTTTCAATAATAAAATTATTTAACATTATGTAATAATTAAAATATATTCCTGATGCCAGCAAATAGATATTGCTTAAAAATAACTTCATGCTGAACATACAGGATGGTCATACAGAATATTTTTTACTATATTTAGAGTAAAAAAAGTGAAAAAAATTGGAATGGGAACTATAAAGTGTGTGAGAAAGACTTAAGAACTCTATTTTTCAATGCTGAAGGTTAAAATAATTCATATAGAGAAGGGAATTCTTTCAGATTTCTATCTATATTTTTTAATTTTGTGTAAATTATGTTGTCGGCATGTAAATTATACGTAGTCATATTTAGTTAAAATTTCAACAAGTTTTAGTTTTTCATTTTCACATAATCACAACAGCAGTAATTTCTATGATTTATTTTAAGTGTAAATATGAACAGTTTTCAGTTTAAAAGCATTAGTTAAATTATCTAGGAAGAATTCTTTAGTGACAACTGTTTTGTGCAAAATTTCCTATTTCCAATTTATTATGATATCTCTGTACTTTTTCAGAGACTGCTATAGAATGTAATTGAAAAGACTTTTTGTAATATCATAATTGAACACAAATATAATTTTCTATCATCATTTACTTGCAAAAGGCTACAAAAATCTCTAAAGATGGCAAATTGAATATTTAGTTTTAGAGGGAACAGGCCAATTTCTACAAGTATAAGTATCCAATGAATTTTTTTTGTTTGCTTTTTCGGGCCACACCCATTTGATGCTCAGGGGTTACTCCTGGCTAAGCGCTCAGAAATTGCCCCTGGCTTGGGGGGACCATATGGGACGTCAGGGAATCAAACCACGGTCACGATCTTTCCTTGGCTAGTGCCACCTCACCGGCCCCTCCAATAGATTTTAATATGATTGTACTTAGTAAATTTTTTAAAAATCATGCATTTAAAATAATAAATTTTTAGATTATATATTTTTTAATTGACACAAGGGAGTAAATTAACATTTTCCTACATAGCATCAACTGTATTTTATTATCTTAATTCTTATAATATTTTAACATCTAATATTTTGTTAATTTATATAACATCTTAATAATTCTAAGATATTTTTTAATTCTAAGATATTTTAAGTATCTTCAATTTCTTTAAGATTGATGGAGCTGGAGTGATAGCACAGCAGGTAGGGCGTTTGCCTTGCATGCAGTTGAACTGGGCTTGATTCCCAACATCCCATATGGCCTCCTGCCAGGAGTGATTTTTGAGCTCAAAATCAGGAGTAACCCTTAAGCGACTCTGGGTGCTTAAGAAAAATTTAAACCATTGATTATAATATCAAATATCAAGACTATTTTCTCATTGAATCTTCCAATATTCACGACTCTGAATGACATTCAGTATCTTTGAAAGGTTAAAAAGCATAAATACATTGAGGGGGATATTCTAACTCATCTTGTTTTTTTTTAATCGTATTTTGTTTTTAGATTGTAATTTGTTCTCATTTTGGGGCCACAAATAGCTGTGCTTACAAAATAATATTCCTGCCTCAAGGCTCAGTGATCACCATTTGGAAGGACTAGACTAGAGGGAACCCTGTGGGGTGTCAGAATTGGCCCTTTTTCAGTCACATGCAAATCAAATGCCTTACCTTCTCATGCTCCTCTTATTTTAATCTTTATAAATTTGGGGGACTACATCCGAAAGTGGTTCTCAAAGCTTTGTTCTATATCTATATTCAAGAATTATTCTGTCAATACTCAGGGCATTAGAGGTGTGCAGAAATTAAAATGCAGTGAAAATGGTTGGGGAGGGGTTAGGTCACACCCAGTGACGCTCAGGGGTTACTCCTGGCTATGTGCTCAGAAATCACTCCTGGCTTGTGGGACCATATGGGATGCCAGGATCCATCCTGGATCGGTTTTGTGCAAGGCAAACTCCCTATCGCTGTGCTATCGCTCCGGTCCCAATTTAATCTTTATAATCTCTTTGCATCCTATCACTTTACTGCAAATATCATTTGAATAAGGACTTATTTTGGGAAATAATATTCATCCTTTCTAATGATGGTTCCATCTGTCTCTGAACAGAAAGTGCTATAACAATTAGAGGTTTTATGCTATCTTTATTAAGAAAGAAAATATATGCTAACATTATGTAATGCCATCTAGTCATCCATATATAGTTTCTACCAGAATCTCAACTATTATGACTTTAAAGGTGTGAATTATAAACATATGATGTATGATTCACGATTAAAAGACTTTGCTTTTAATGAAATCTTTGCAGTGAAAAATATTACATAAATTAGTTGAAAAATAACTTTAGATAACTGTTTCTGAAAACTATAATATAAAATTGGAAACATTCCTAGCATTTAGATTTAATTTTATGACTTTGAATCATGACATGACACTACAAGTATATTTAGAGAAAACTTGTTTTTGTAATCATATTATAATATACATAGTCCTATATGAAATATCATAAATAAAGCACCAAATAGAAACACATGTCTGAGCCCAACTGTCTTTCTTGTAGTTGGAATATAAGACAGGTCCTGTTTTATATTCCTAATATAATTTTAAAAATACTAAAAAATTCCTTAAAATGTTGATAAAATATTCAATTGCTCACTGAGTCATAGATTTCCCTTACTCATATTTTAATATAATTGTAATTATATGCATTTATGTATTTTTAAATAAATAATTTCTTTTTGTAAGCACCGTGTTTCAGACATATTTGTAATTGGGTTTCAGCCATAAAATGCACACCCCTGTATCATTGACTTTCCTATTTCTATCATCTCCCCCATTCCCTGCTTGTCTTTGAGGCAGGCATTATATTTCTCTATCATTTTCATGGTAACTGAGTGTACTTATTTCTCTATTTGCACTTACCACTCTTTGTGATAAGCTTCTTATCATAGGCTGGTCTTCCAGCCCTCATCATTATAGTCTCTGGGTATTATTATTATTATTCTGTATTTTATTTTTCTTAAACCCCACAACTGACTAAGAATATACTTTGCTTATATCTCTCCCTCTGACTTATTTCACTCAGCAAATAGTCTTCAAATCCATCCCTACATAAGGAAATTTCGTGACTTCATTTTGTCAAACAGCTGCATCATATTTTTTACAGATGTATCATAGATTGTGTAGCCACTTATCTGTTGTTGGGCATCTGGGTTGTTTCCAGACTCTGGCTAATGTTAATATTGATGCTATGAACATGGGAGTGCCTTGCATGCTGCTGGCATTGGTTTGATTTCTGGAATCCTATATGGTCCCCCAAAGTACTCCAGGAGTGATTCCTGAGCAACAATAAAAACGAAAAATAGTTGACGTAATTTAATGACACTATTTTTTATCTTGCCTTTTTTTGTTTTCTTTTTTTTCTTGGCCACACCTGTTTGATGCTCAGGGGTTACTCCTGGCTAAGTGCTCAGAAATTGCCCCTGGCTTGGGGGGACCATATGGGACACAGGGGAATCGATCAGCGGTTCTTCCTTGGCTAGCACTTGCAAGGCAGATACCTTACCTCTAGCGCTATCACTCTGGCCACTTATCTGGCTTTTTGATGAACATTATATCCTATAGTTTAGTTACACAATGCAGAATCTATGGCACACATGCCAGCAGTGATACATGAAGGCCTTGAATCTGGCATGCAGAAAGGTCCACAATTAAGATATTCCGTGCGTGCCACATAGTTTTTAGATAATAAAATCTTGTTATTAAGGTTTAATTGACCTGCTGGCACTTTTGAGGAAATTCTTTGGTTTTGTTCAGCAGTTTGGGCACTCAGGTTCAAAAACGTTAGACATCACTGGTTTAGTTGAATGCTTATATTTCCGACTATTTTAAGTATTTTTTATATTGGTAGCTAATTTATCACCACTAACATCATCTTTGTTCTCTTATTCTCTCTCTTAATGGGGATTTTTTAAAGAGTGGTCTGCATCACTTAGTAAGCATGCAATATTAAGATTTTAATACAAGGTCTCACATTTATGTGCAGCATGAAAAATCATAAATCAAACAAGTGGAAGCAATGATAAAGAAATGATATTACATTAAATAAAAAAGCTTTTGTAGCTCAAAGAAAACCGTAACTACCCATGGAATAAAAGAAAGAGAAAGAAAGAAAGAAAGAAAGAAAGAAAGAAAGAAAGAAAGAAAGAAAGAAAGAAAGAAAGAAAGAAAGAAAGAAAGAAAGAAAGAAAGAAAGAAAGAAAGAAAGAAAGAAAGAAAGAAAGAAAGAAAGAAAGAAAGAAAGAAAGAAAAGAAAGAAAGAAAGAAAGAAAGAAAGAAAGAAAGAAAGAAAGAAAGAAAGAAAGAAAGAAAGAAAGAAAGAAAGAAAGAAAGAAAGAAAGAAAGAAAGAACGAACGAAAGAAAGAAAGAAAGAAAGAACGAACGAACGAACGAACGAAAGAAAGAAAGAAAGAAAGAAAGAAAGAAAGAAAGAAAGAAAGAAAGAAAGAAAGAAAGAAAGAAAGAAAGAAAGAAAGAAAGAAAGAAAGAAAGAAAGAAAGAAAGAAAGAAAGAAAGAAAGAAGAAAAAGAGAAGTTGCCCACCAGGAATAGAAAAATCTAGATGTCCTGAAACTATATTGAAAGAATAATAATTACACATAATGAACAAATACCTTGTGGTTTCAGCTCTGATATTAAAGTCTTTAATCCACTTTTATTTTACCTTTGTACATGGTGTTAGCTGGGTCTGAGTTCGCTTTTTTTTGCAAGTGTCTAACCAGTTGTGCCAACACCACCTGTTGAAGAGGCTTTCCTTAGTCCATTTAGGATTTTTTGTCCCTTTATCAAAATTTAGGTGATTGTATGTCTGGGGAACATTCTCTGCGTAGTCAAGATTATTGCACTGATCTGAGGATATATCTTTATTCCAATACCATGCTGTTTTGATAATTATTGCTTTGTAATACAGTTTAAAATTGGGAAAAGTAATGCCTCCCATATTCCTTTTCGTAAGGATTGCTTTAGCTATTCATGAGTGTTTATTGTTCCATATAAATTTCAGAAGTTTTTGATCCACTTCTTTAAATATTGTCATGGTGATCTTTAGAGAAATCACATTACATCTGTACGATGCTTTGGGAAATATTATCGTTTTACTAATGTTAATCCTGCCAATTCATGAAAAGGGTAGTTGTTTCTATTTCCACGTTTCCTCTCATTTCTTGAAGCAGGGTTTTATAGTTTTCTTTTTATAGGTCCTTCATATTTTTAGTCAAGTTGACTCCAAGATATTTCAGTTTGTATGTCACTAATGTGAATGGAATTGTTTTCTTAATGTCCATTTATTCTCTATCATTATTGGTGTATAGAACAACACGTAAGTAAAACACTCCATGACATTGAGACCAAAGGTATCTTTAAGGAGGAAACAAACAAGTGGAAGCATAGATAAACAGATGGGACTATATTCAGCTGAGAAGCTTCTGCACCTCAAAGGAATAGTGCATAGGATACAAAAGCCACCCACTAAATGGGAAACATTATTCACCAAGTACCCATCAGATAAAGGGCTAATATCCAAAATATACAAGGCATTGACAGAACTTTACAAGAAAAATACATCTAACCCCATCAAAAATTGGGAAGAAGAAATGAACAATTTCTCAAAGAAGAAATACAAATGGCCAAAAGGCACATGAAAAAAAAATGCTCCACTTCACTAATCATCAGGGAGATGCAAATCAAAACAACAATGAGGTACCATCTCACACCACAGAAACTGGCACATATCACAAAGAACAAGAGCAATCTGTGCTGGAGGGGATATGAAGAGAAAGAAACTTTCATTCACTGCTGATGGGAAAGCCATCTAGTCCAGTCTTAATAGAAAACAATATGGAAATTCTACAAAAAACTGGAAATTGAGTTCTCACATGAACCAGCTATAACACTCTTAGGGATATACCCTCGGAACACAAAAATACAATTCAAAAATCCCTTTCTCACATCAATATTCATTGCAGCACTATTTACAATAACCAGACTCTGTTAACAACCAAGATGCCCTTTAACAGAAGAATTGCCAAAGAAACTGTTGTACATATGTACAATGTAATATTATGCAAACATCAGAAGGAATGAAGTTATGAAATTTTCCTATACATGGATGTACATGGAATTTATTATACTGAGTGAAATAAGTCACAGGGAGATTGATAGACACAGAATAGTATCACTCATTTATGGGTTTTAAGAAAAATAAATGACATTTTTTGTAATAATTCTTAGAGACAAAAGAGGTGGATATGAAGGTCCAGCTCCCAATATGAAGCTCTCCAGAAAGAGTGTGAGTGCAGTTAGAGAAATAACTTCACTGATAACTAACATAACAATGTGAATGAATGAGGGAAATAGAAAGCCTGTTTCAAATACAGGTGTGGTGGTAGGAAAGTGGGTATTTGGGCCATTGGTGATAGGAATGTTGCACTGGTGAAGGGCGGGGTGTTCTTTATATGACTGAAGCCCAGCTACAATCATGTTTGTAATCAAAGTGTTTAATTAAAGATATTAAAAAAACAAATAATGATCAAGTTTTTTCCCAATGACACTCATAGGAAACAACTAAAATGTTCAAGAGTACAATTAAATTTAGTAAAAAAAAATGTGATGCTGCACAGATTTATTGACATTTTAATAAGTTAATATAATGAATCATATAGGTATGTAATATCTACCTTGTAGATTTTCCTTTATTTTTGCCACACCCTGTGATGCTCAAGGGTTACTGCTGGCTATGTGCTCAGAAATTACGCCTGGCTTGGGGGACCATATGGGATGCCAGGGGAATTGAACCAACATCATTCTGGATCAGCCTTATGCCTTACCGTTGTGCTATCGCTCTGCCTCCTTTTATTTTTTACCAGTTTTTAACTTTTTTGACAATGGAAAGCCATGTATTGAATTAAAATTATGCTGCCACATAAGTAGTAGAGAATATATCAATAATTAGGGTTATAAATTATTATATGCATACAATTCCTGTATTGCTATTTTTTATCTAAAATGTCAAAAATGGCTTTAGGGGAAGTTAATACAGTAAGATACAGTAAGATTGCCATACAGGAACTTGGTTACAGTGACATGAGAATGATATAGTGCTGGAGCGTACTATAACAAAAGGAAAACATTACCATGTAAATTATATATATATATATATAAATGCTTTCGGGATTTTTTTCATACATAAATCCATAATAACATATTTTGAGATCTCATTTAGTTTAAACCCAAGAATTGCTTGGAGGGAGGATATACATTTCTGAAGTTTAGTACTTATGGTAAATTATAGTTATATTTTGTATTTCAGTGTAAGAGACTAAAGTGTTAGCCTTGTTAGGGTGTTTATTTTGCACGTTACTGGTTTGATTCCTGTGATCCCAAATGGTTCCCACAGCACTACTCTTAATGTAAAGCTAGAGCATAAGCAGGTGTGTCCCAAAACATAAAATCAAAATTCAAGTTATAATTTATATTAAATATTGACATACTATTAATAAGTATGCAATATTTAGGGAATCAGTGGAAACTGCTTCTGGTGAGCCATTTAGTATCCTATTACCTATTATTCTGAATTTATCTTGATATATATGAAGTTTTAAAACTTAATTGTAATAATGAAGTACCAAAATAATCAGTAATATTTAAAAATAAAGGCAGAACAGTCAAATATCAAAATATAATAACAAATTTGGATTGGAAATGAGGACTTTTAAATGTTCTTATAAGTGGACTTGCCCTTGAGGAGACAAAAGGTTTGTTGAGGATGATAACATGAAAGAAAATACAAAAGAAAAATATAAAAGAAAGATTTGTAAATCAGCTAATTTACTTTTCAAATGGAAACTAATTCATTTTATTTAAAGTTCTCAGGCACCTTTCTTCTACTGGTATTTGTTTTTCCAGCTCATTAAGTTTCTGAATGATTAATCTTTGGTCTCTAAGGAAAGAGAATGAGATTATTTGGTGAAGTGTGGGAGAGCTGAACCCCTCAGGACATAACTTAATCTTACAAAAGGGAAATAAGAACTACGGTTGTCATGACATTCTGAATAACAAAATAATAATAATACTTCTTACTTATTTTAGTACATTACAAGCAGAATAAGATATGCATTTATCTAGTGGTATAGACTATACACATACATTTTTCAATATTACATGGTCTATCTTTTTATTTGAATTGGAAAACCAATAAAAATTTTTTAGAAAATAAGCCAGTGTTATGATGATTTATTTTAGTTGCCCATATATGTAGGTAACAATTTAGGAAGTTAAAGTGATTCCATAAGAAACATGTTCAGATAATGAGTTTTAGGTCTGAAGGGCTATATAACAACAAAATTTTAAGAAAAACGTTACCTAAAAATGATGATAATATGCTGTCTGTGATAATTCTAGAAGTAAAAACATACAAAATCTGGAGTTATCAGAAGATCTACGTACATACAATATTCAAGTTGGCCTAAGTATTATCTTACCTCTGAGGTTTACAACATTGGAGATGCCTTCAACTAAACAAATATTAATTGCCACTTGCAAGTGTCAAATCAGTGTGATTATCTGACTTAGTAATACTACATTGGCAATATAATTCTTTATGACCTATCTTTTTCCATCTATTTCCCTTTCCCTTTCCCACACACCACACACAGACTGGAAAAACAGCATATGTAGAAGGGTTCTAGATAATTTTTCTAAATTCCTTTCTTTAATAGTACATATTGAATAATATTATTTTTATTTTAGACAAATGTATTTATAGTAAACAATACACTTCAACCAAAAACTTATACCTAAAATATGTTTTGGTTAAGTGACTTTGATTCAAATATCTTAGATGCCAAGCATTATTTTCTTGAAGCTAATATTAAAAACCCTACTTTAAATTCTTGAGATTTAAAATACAATACTATTTAATAAATACTATACTATTTAAAACACTATAGGTTTTATAGATTTATTATTTAGACACTGAGTCAATTAATTTATTCAATCAACTCATTTAATAATAATAAAAATCCTATAATACAGGTTGTTCTCAAATTATTTGCAATCAATATGCCATTAGACTGTTGTATCTCAATGAGATATAAATGAAGAGTGACTAAAAATAACTGTTAAGAATACATTGGAATATTGGATAGATACCAAATTCACTATAATTACTTTCCTTATATTAAGATAAAAAAAGTAATGGTTAAGTATTTTTTTACCAAAATAGAAATCTGTCAAATGATGTAACAAAAGTTTTAAGAAGAAACTTTGATGTAGCCTATACTTGAAACATCACATTAGTCTTGTAATCATTCTTCATATAAGAGTAAATAGTAAAGTGGTAAAGTAAAGAACAGCGGTAAGGCGTTTGCCTTAGACGCAGAAGGACCGTGGTTTGAATCCCGGCGTCCCATATGGTCCCCCGAGCCTGCCAGGAGCAATTTCTGAGAATAGAGCCAGGAGTGATCCCTGAGCACTGCCGGGTGTGCCCCAAAAACCAACAAATAAAAACTAAAAAATAATAAAGAGTAAACAGTAAAATGAACATAAATTTATGTTGTTTGATATTCCATCCCAGTTTCAATGTATTTATTTTGCTACTCAATGCCACCTTACCTTATTGAAGAAGTTGGCTTAAAGGGAATGAGGCAGGTGCCTTATTATAAAAATGATTCCTTATTACAATAAGTACAGTTTTTGTATTGGGGACTATAGGTAGTTGTGCCTAGATATTATATCTGACGCTGTATTCTGAGATAACTCTTGGCATTGAAAAAAAGGAGTGTTTGGCTTGGTGGGGGGGCATATGGGACTATGGGGGATCAAACTGCAGTCCTAGACTAGCGTTTGCAAGGCCTTACCTCTAGCACCACCCCTCTGGCCCCGCATGATTAAATTTTGTGTGTGTTTGTGTGTTAATGTTTAACTTCTTAAAACCAGGCAAAGCCAAATTCACTTATATCTTTATTTGTTTCAGTGCTGGCTGTATCCCCCCTCACCCCCACAAACCCTTCTCAAAAGACAGCCTCATGTTGATAAAAATTTCTCAGCTTCTAAAACAAAAACTTGCAAAATATTAACAGATTTTAAATTTAAAATAAGTATATTTACCTTTATAAAAACACTTGTTGAGTTCATATATAGTAAAATATATATTAGAGTAAATAATTTCATTAATGACTAAAAATTACCAAAACAGTTAATGAGATATTGGGTCTATATATTATTTAAAAATATACAAACATTTTTAGTATATTTATACCTTTTGTTTTATCTAGTACTATAAAAATATTATAATAATAGACATCTAAATAGCATATTTCTTTTAAAATTATTCAAATCTCCAAAGAATATTTGCACTAATATCCTATTTTCAAAAGTAGAAACAATCACAATGTTACTTGAACTTAGATATAGGTTTGATACATGTATTTATTCTCTGAATATGTTGTATTTTGATTAATATTATAATTTCTACCAGCATATATAAGATATTTCTATTGTGCCTATAATTGCCTATAATTGTGCCTATAATTTATGCTAAAATGGGTTCTACTAGGATAATTCAAAAAATTAAATTTAGCAATTATACTAGTCATTTATTATATATAAGTAGAGTAAACTCTTCAGTAATATGTGTATTTGATAAAGTTTTAGACTGATTACTGACTGGCATCTACCATTCAGCAAATTTGATCATTTGGAGCCAGACATACATGAGAGCTTATTTTTAAATTGATCAACAGTAGATTACAAATTTCATTAAAAATTTATCGAATTTAGGAAAAACAGGTAATACATTATGCTCATTACATAATTATCCTGTTTGCTGAAATAATTATTTGATTGAGTGAATATGCTATTCTTAATTGCATTTTAGACATATGTTAAGAATTAAAATAATTCTGAAAATGCACATAGAATTCTTCTATTTGTCACAGCACAATCCTAGAATCTATTATAAAAGTGGTTTATTATTGTTTTATATTCTTATAATATATTTTCCCTAGTAATTGTTGTGTTGATGCAAAATATAAGGTTTCTGATAGTAAATAAAGGGCTTAAGGTGTTTGCCTTCTATGTAGCCATCCCTGGCAATACATATGTTTCCTCTAACACTGAGCAGGAAGCCAGACAGAAATTCTGAATACTTCTGATTGTGACCCAAATCCCCACACTTTTCTTCCCCTTAGAATAAATCACAGTATATGATGAAGTCTAGAACTTCAAGTGACTCATGATTTATCATAAAATTCAAATTATGTCCTGACATTTATCCTAAATAACTTTAAAATATGATTAAGTAATAATGGAAATATTATAATAAATTATAATTAAAATAATTTCAAATGTATTTAAATGTATTCTCTGTTTAACGTATAAAAGATTGAATGATTATTAATTTACTGAGGAGTAACAGATGATTCCGATTGCTATGTCCTGTACATATATGATGTTTCCTTGATGATTAATTTGCATTTTGTCATAGATGAGTCATGCTGATATAATTTTAATTGAAATTTTATTGAGATACTGAAATTTTGTTTTGTTTGTTACTTTTATTTTGAACATGTATTAAACATAACATTAAAGTTTATTTTTGTATTTATCTTGCCAATTTGAGCTCAGGTCCTGGACAACCCTAGTAATTTTCAAGCAGGCAGGTTCACAGCTAAACCTGAATGCTAGGGCCAGAGATTGTGGTGATGCTAATGACATTTCAGTGCTAAGGACCATTAGGGTCACTCTGGAGGTGTTCAGAGATCTATAGGGATACTCCTGGCAACACTCCAGTTGTTAACAAAGACACTTTAAAAAAAATTTTTATCTGCAGTCAGTAGAAATGGAAAGTAGGTCAAAGAACTGAGTTCATGAAGGGAAATAAGGAAGTGTTGAACAGAAGTGGAGTCATTAGAACTGGAAAATATGTTCATAGAACTGAGTCTATGAGGGGAAATAAGGGAGTGTTGAACAGAAGTGGCCTCTAAAATCTTGATGAAAGGAAGTATGTAAATGGTAATGTGCCTGTTGTTGGAGTTATTTCTGTTTGGAGCTATCAACTGTATTATAAATCACAGAAACTCATAACGTTTAAAAAATACAAAATAGGGGCCAGAGAGATAGCATAGAGATAGGGTTTTTCCTTGCATGCAGAAGGTCTGTAGTTCAATTCTGGCATCCCAGATGGTTCCCTGAGCCTGCCAGGAGCGATTTCTGAGTATAGAGCCAGGAGTAACCCCTGAGCGCTGCCAGGTGTGACCCAAAAACCAAAATAACTAAATAATAAATTTTATGCTCAATACCAGATACATTATCTTTTTTATTATACTACATTTTTATGTATGTACATTTTTATATTTGAATTTTTCACAGAGGTAGGCAATATATTTTTACATATTCCTTTTTTGTAAATAAAATGTAATTTTATTTATAAAAGGTGAAAGTGACTGAGGCAGAGATCAAGACAGAAAGAGAGAGAGAGAGAGGGAAAAAGAGATGTGTGTAAGACAAAACATGAATTCCAGAAGGGAAAAAGTCAATATATTTTTAATATGACCCAATTACCTACAATTTATTTCATGCTTAGCTTTGTGGTTGAATGATAATGTACATATAATTGTAAAATAATTTAGGAATATTTATTTAAATCAGGAGAAATATATTAATAAAATTTAAAATGGAATTCAATAGTGTTGCAACTTTTGTTAAGTTCTGCATACTAACATGATAATGTATGATACCAAACATTTGATGCATTTTATATTTTCTCAATAGAATAATTATTTTTTGGGCAATTAGTATTAGCAGTATTCAAAGAAAATTTATTATTCTCTATACTACTATTTGCCCTATATTAAAATTTTAAATTACATGACAGACTTTTTATTTGTTTGTTTGTTTTTTTGGGTCACACCCGGCAGCACTCAGAGGTTACTCCTGGCTCTATGCTTAGAAATTACCCCCAGCAGGCTTGGGGACCATATGGGATGCCGGGATTCGAACCACCTTCCTTCTGCATGCAAGGCAAACACCCTATATCCATGCTATCTCTCTAGCACCCAACATGACAGTCATTTTTTATTTCACCCATATACGAGGAGATTTATAATAAATTTTGAGTATATTTTTAAACATTTCAGTGAACATTGTAGAAGGGAAATTAGTTAAATTACTTTTAATTAATTTTGCTTGTTTTTGGTTTGTACCCAGCAGTTCACAGCAATTAATTCTGGATCTGTGATCAGACGTCACTACTGGTGGTTCTCCGTGAACCATATGTGGTACCAATTATTGAACCAGGTAGGCTCTAGGCAAAGTGGCAAGTTTCTTTCATTTTTCAATGATTAAGTTAAATTAAATTAAGTATATTTATTTTTTAAAACTTTCTAACACAACATTTAAAATGTAGGATGTAAATGAACCTTTGTGGTAAGTGCTGTTTATAAAGTAAAATATTAGAAACCTATTGAGCTGCAATTGACTAGTATTTTAATTATCATTCCAATGTATGAATATGTTTTCCTATTTTGCAATGTCTTAATCACGCTGTCAATTGGTTTTAAAATATAAAAATAATGATTATCTTATGTTCAGTGGAAAAAATAAGAATAGAATGTTAGTATGACTGCATCTCTTTAGAATTTGCATCTAAGTTTTTTCAGAATTACATTTTTCTTGAGGCCAGAGTAATAAAACAACATGTAGGGAGCTTCTGTTGTCCATGGCTTCCTAGCATCAGTTTGTCCCCAGAACCAGCCAAGAGTGATCTCTAACACAGAGCCAGAGAATTCCTGAGTACATCTAGATATAACCTAAAACAAAACAAAATTTTTGTTGCCTAATTATGGCCATCACTCATAATTTGAATGTGGCAAAAAACTAAATAAAAATTATGAAAATTTATAATGTAAGTCCTGCTTTGACTTTTACATAATTATGGTTTCCAGAATTAAAAACTTCATTTATATATGCTGACAACGAGGAAATGGGAACTACTTGATCTAAGAGCAGATTGTTCTACCTCACCAGCCAACGATAAGACAAAATCAAAAGATGTATCACCCTCTGATCTGTGCAAAAGCCAAGATCGCTATCTATAGATGATTGGTTGTTCCAACCATGACTGGACAGTATGCATCCTGAGACCAATAAAAAAGCTCTAGCCTAGGTTTTGGTCTACAATCTGTACAACAAACAAGATCTCTAATTCCAGAGATCTGACTGAGACAATCGCAACTGAATGGGTCTCCTGGAAACATAACGGAAGACTCTATCCCAGACTCCATCCTAGGAACAGCACAATGACCATGACCACCAACTACAGAAGACATATTAAATCGACACGGGGCTTTAAGAAAAATGAAAGACATTTTTAACAATATCTCAGAGACAAGAGAGATGAGGGCTCGTAGGTGCAGCTCATGACATGAAGTTCATCACATAGAGTGATGAGTGCAGTTGGAGAGATGACTACACTGAAAACTATCATAAGAATGTGAATGAATGAGGGAAGTAGAAAGCCTGTCTCGAGTACAGGTGGGGGGGGGGTGGGGAGGAGGGAGATCTGGGAAATTGGTGGTGGGAATGTTGCACTGGTGAAGGGGGGTGTTCTTTTCATGACTGTAATAATACAACTATAATCATATTTGTAATCATGGTGTTTAAATAAAGATAGCTATAAAAAAAATCGACACGGAAGGATCAGAACTTCTAGAACCACAAAGAAAGACTTCATCATAAGCTCCATTCCTTGGCCTGTGCAGCTACCAAGATCTCTAGTTGCAGAAGCAGAAGTCTTCCATACACCACAAAAGCAACGAGGGGAGAGTAGATGAACAGACAAGGAGTCTACAGTCAATCCCATGACACTATACTTCAAGGGTAGAGAAACCCTGTATCTCCTAGGCCAAGGGAATTCCCTCTCTAATACCCCCAATATTTACTATGCCTGTGCAGAAAAAAGACACAAAATAATCTTTTTTTTATCTATTTATTTATTTTTTATTTTTATTTTTGGGACTTCTTTGTTTTGGGTAGATATTGAAGTTGATGTCTCCTATTATATTTTATGTTATTTTATCTTTCTCTTTCTTTTTGCGCTCTAGCATGGTTCTATTTATGGACCGAGACAATTATGTGCTGCTTGCCTTCAGTGCTGTAGTGCTCATTAGATATTTGATATTTCTTTTTGTATTGTTGTAGTATTTCAATTTCTTTTTTCCTGTCCTCTCTCAAACTGAGGTTGAGAGCTTCTAGAAGGACTATACTCATTTTCGGCTTATTTGATTTTTACCCCCCGTTATTGCTTTTCTCTTCTTCAAACAAAACCACATAACTTGAACTATCTAGTTACACCTCTCAAATAGAGGGGGAAATAAGGGAGGGTACCAGGACCAAACAGATAAATGATCACTATGTAGTAAGCTAGACACAGGAAGTATCACTTATTCTAGCAGCCCGGGGGGATGAGGGTGGAGGAAATGGGATGCAGGATGGAAAGGGGAGTGCAGGAAGGACAAATTTGGTGATTGAAATTCCCCTGATTCAATGTTAATATGTACCTAAAATACTACTGTGAAAGATATGTAATCCAATATGGTCAAAATAAAAATTATATATAATAAATTTAAAATAAACTTTATTTAGTGAGGTTGTAAAACAACCATGAATTTCATAGATTTTATATCTAAGATGTAAGCTCACCTAAATATCTACTGTGGTAAAAAGAAATAAAATTAATATATTTATCCAAAAACTAGCTTTGTTTTTATTTGGAATATATACTTTACTCAATGCATGTAAGCAGGTTTTATGATTTACTAAGACATAGTTCTTTTAAGACAACATTGGATCAGGTGACTCATTTAGGACTGGCTTAGTGCTCAGCTCAGTGATTATTCTGAAGCTATTGTTTTTATCAACTGGACTCTTTTTACATTACTTTTAAGAAAACTCAACATTATTATTTGTTTTATTATGGGCCACACTGGGTGATGCCTAGGGGTTACTCTTGGCTATGCACTCAGAAATTTATCATGGCTTGGGGGACCATATGGAATGCTGGGGGATCAAACTGTGGTCTATCCTGGGACAGTTGTGTGCAAGGCCAATGCCATACCACTACTCCATTGTTCTGACCCCTTAAATAAAAATTTTATGGAAGCATAACTAGTCTGGAAAACTAAAAGCATGTTCGTCTTGTTCATATCTGAAGATTGTGATTTGAACATCATTTGTATTAATTGTAATAGAATTCAAGAATAATTTCAGGAATGTTTTAGTGATATTTTAATTTCCAGATTTATTTTTTCTGCCCCCCCCCCGCTTATCTTCTCTTTTCTATTGCTAAAAATGTGTAGATATTGTACAGACACTTGACTATGGTGCTCACAATTATGATTGTTGTGCTCATGTACTTTTATTGCTCCTTGAATTGTAGTGTTTGCACACAATCTAGTTGTGCTCACACACCTGACCATATTTTTCACCCACATTTAGTTGTATTTATCTAAATATCACACACACTTGCACACATGCTTATTTTGAGTTGTGATTTTCAGGAGAGTACACATTGATGCAGCAAAGTGGTGCCAGATATTGGGGCCTATAAATCATGTGTGACATAAACGGATAGCACCAAATCTAGAGATCAACTTTATTGTCTCTTTTTTTGTTTTGTTTTGTGTTGTTTTGTTTTGTTGTTAGAACATACCCGGTGGCATTTGGGGGTTACTCCGGGCTCTGCATACAGAAATAGCTCCTAGCAGGCTCAGGGAGCCCACTTTATATTCTGTTATTTGCAAGGTTTTGATGCTGAGTTACACTCTTCCTCCAATACTTTGTGCTTCATTGCCACCAACAATGGCATAAATTCAAGCAATAACCTTTTATGTCATTAAATGTTAATTAGTTTGAGGATGTTGACTTATTCTACTATATGCATTAATTTTTTTCTTACTTTTCAAAATATTCAAAGTTAGAAAATCTCATTCTTTGTTTTATCAGTTGTCTAATTGTCACTATTTAGTTTGTTTCCTATTTGAGGTTATTATGAATAAATCCACTCTGAAAAATCATATAGAAGACATACTATCAATATCTCTGTTTCAGTTCTCTTAGATAAATACCAAGACATGTAAACGTTTGATCAAACTATACTTGCATATTCAATTTTGTAAAATACCTTGAAAGCATTTTTTGTATTTTCTAGTATGATTATACATTTCATATTGATCCAGTAGAATACGAAAGTATTAGTTGATAAAGAAACTTTTTTGTCAAAACTTGGTATTTTCAGTTGTTTAAATTAAGCCATTATAGTGGCTTTATCTCTAGTTCTTGTTTAAATTTTTATTTTCCTAATTATACTAACATTGCTTACTTTACAGAATGGCTTATTATGTTAATTTTTTGAATTCTCTTTTCAATTATCTTCACATTTACCAATTTTTCTTTCTTGGACTCTGCTTTTATTTTTATATTTCTTTATAAGTTTGTATATGACATGACTAATTTTTCTCTTATATTAGTTTCAATATATTTGATTTTTCTATGTAGATTGTTTTGTAGATTAATTATGTTTTTACTTATTGCTACAGCACTATCAGATAAAATGATCATTTATTTTCTATTATTGAGTTATTCTCTATATCTTTGTGACAAAAGGGTTGAGCACTTTATATGTGGCTGCTATGGGATTCTGTGAATATTTACTAGTATCTAATCTGCTTAACCAAAATGTTTGTTTATTTTTTCTGCCAATTACACAAAATCTTGGTATTGCAGAAATATAATATATATAGAAGTCAGAAAAATATCTTTCTATGTTTTCCCCATTTTATCTTAATTTATTTTTATTTATGCATCAGAATTTTCAAATTTGTTCATAATATTAATATCCTACATACAGTATTACAAACTCTACCTCCTTGTCAACTTATCTTTGCCAATGTCTCCAGGTTCTCTTCCAACCTGTACTTTTTTAAAAATAGTTTCCATGCTTTATTCAGATTTATTGGTCTCTAATGTGTTTTTTAATAATTTTTATTGTGACCAAAAGTGAATAACAGTCTTTCACAATAATGTTTAAGGTACATAGTGACAATGAATCTGGGCTGTTGCCACCACCAGAGTTGTCCTCCCTCACCCCTTTTCCCAGCATTGTCCAATATCTCCCTCCTTTGCCCCCAGAGTGCTAGTGTAACTGTTTCCCTCTGTGTATAGCATTTTGTAGATAGGATATCAATTCTTCTGTTGTTGACTTTGGGTTTGGTGTTTAAGTCTGATCATTTTTTAATATATTCTCAGTGTTCATATGTCTATTTGGTCCTGGTACCATTTATTTTTATTTTACCCTCAACTGATGAAGCAGAAAAAAATGATTCAAGTTGTGTAGTTCTGCTGAAGAAGACAAAAACCTAACAGTAAGATAAAATTAAAAGACATGTATGTCACCCTTTGATCTGTGCAAAAACCAAGAGTGCTAACTACAGAAGACTGACTTTGACAACCATGAATGGGCAGAATGTATCCTGGGATCAATAAGAAAGACCCTGTACCTTTTTTAAGGGAATATTTTAATGTTTGAGTATTATAGTTCTGATCTCGGTGTCATTTTGTCCAAAGTGTTATTGGGTTTGTGGTTAGGTATATACATATACTATGCCTCTTAAAAGAATTACAACAATATAAATACTGTTAATTAAATAAATATCTTAGTCTATTTGTTAACTCATATATAAAATTAAATTATTGCTATTTTATTTTTTCTGAAAACGAGTTTTTTGGTTTTGTTTGTTTGGTTGGTTGGTTGGGGTTTTTTTGTTTGTTTGTTTGTTTGGTTTTGGCCTCACCTGGTGTTGCTCAGGGGTTACTCCTGGTTATGAGCTCAGAAATGCTACTGGCTTGAGGGACCATATGGGATTCTGGAGGATTGAACCACAGTCTGTCCTATGTTAGCGCATGCAAGGCAATGCCCTACTGCTTGCGCCACCACTCCAGCCCCTGAAAACGAGTTTTATTTAATTTATTTAAATACATTAATTAATGTATTTCCATTATAAAAATTTGAATTGAAGAGGAACCAAGACCCAGCCTGTTACTTCACATAGCATTGGGTAGATGCTGCTGGCGGTTGCAAGCTCTACATGACACATTGGTTGGAAATGTGTTCCCTTCTCAAAAGTTTAACTGATAGAAAGTTGGCCTCACATTCTGGCGTCTGGACATCAGTTAACTAGGACGTCTAGTCAAAAACCCTGTGGCAAGCTAGATGTCCTGTCACATTCCTGGAAAGATTGAAGACACCAGGGCAGCTTTCTTCTACCTCCCGCTGGTCACTGGACACTCTCTAGCAGCCCAGTAACCAAAGCTGCATTACCCCATCCTGGCCTCTTGGCTACAGTCAGGAAGGACTGTTTATGTGGTGACATTCTCTCAGAGTAGAGTGAGAGCCATGGAACTAGTGGCTACACATGGCTAAGTGATCTTGGTGCTCTGTACTTGATTGAAACATCATGTTACTGCTCTGTTTCAGGCTGGATACTGCCAGAAACCTACTGCTTGATCTTTGTTTAAAAGAGGGGCTTCAAGATTAGACAGCATGGCTCTTTCTGTTTATTGCTTAAAGTTATATTAATCCCAGTTAAAAGCAGACCCCCCAAATGGTTACATTATACTATCTGTGAGGTGTTGAAATTTTGCTAAGGGACAGAGGGAATTTTCTTTTTTTTTTTTACCCTCAAGGGCACACCCTGTGATGATAAGGGGACACTCCTGGCTATATGCTCAGAAATCGCTCCTGATTTGGGGTACCATATGGGATGCCGGGGATCAATCAAGGTCTGTCCTGGATCAGCCACGTCCAAGGCAAATGGTATTGCTCTGGCCCCGGGACAGAAGGGAAATTCTACTCATTGCAAGTAAATACTCACTTAAGCTTCAGAGAGCCAAAGTACTTGAAACCCATGAATCCTTTAGCTGGTCGTCCTTAGCCAGTTCAATCTCTACAAGGAACAAGCATATGTTCTTGAGCTGGTCACACTGTCGCTGATTACTTCTCCATATTCTGGATGCCCATTTACAGTACCATTGCAGGCTAATTTCTTCTTAAACTCTTTCCCTAGTTTCTTTTAACAATGATGATCTTTTGGACTGTGGTAAGGGTCTTTCTGCCATTTCTCTGTTGAATTCTTATATGGATGTAATCCTCAATGTCTTCAGGAACCAGATAATCACCTTTACTTGCATCAGCAAAGGCGTCGAAAGAGTTCTGGGGTCAGAGTGATAGTACAGCAGTAGGACAATTACCTTGCATGCGGTTGACCCAGGATGGACCTCGGTTCGATCCCCCAGTGTCCCATATGGTCCCCCAAGTCAGGAGCGATTAATGAGTGCATAACTAGGAGTAACCCTTGAGAGTCACCAGGTGTGGCTCCAAAACAGAAAGAAAAAAAAATGAGTGGAGGTGCTTAATAGCAGACATATGATAAGATTCCTTTTCCTCAGAAATAACCTGTGGAAGGTAGGAAAAAGGTGGGTGGGAGCCTTCAAAAAGGGGGAGGTTGCTGAGTCCTCAGAGGTGGATTAGTGACTACGGCCAATCATTGCTATTTTATTAAGATGTCATTTTATTTATAGAACTTTAATTTGATCTTAATTTTTCAATTCAGAAAATGGGCTATAATGTACATTAGGTCTTCACTAATATCTTGCAGATTTTTTGTTATATTTCAGTTACTTCCATTATTTTATTATATTTTACATTATTGTTATATTAAAATTGTCATATGTATGAATTATTTTAAATTGAATTCTTATATATGGACAACAATAAAATTTACTCAGCTAAACGCCACACTTTCGCTTGCTGTGGTTTTCAATTAATAATAGAATAAAGACAATTTTGCTTTTTCTTAAACTGATATGCATTTTATTTTATTTTTGTGTCTTTTTTCAAAATAATACTTTTATATATGCGTATATATACATATATATATGTATTTTCTTTAAGCACCATGGTTACACAAATATTTGTAGTTGGGTTTCAGTCATAGAATGTACAACACCCTTCACCTGTGTTATTTTTTTCAGCAACCAATCTTCCCCATTTCTCTCCTCCCGCATCCCCTGCCTGTCTGCCATACAGGCATTCTATTTCTCTTTCTCACTATCATTTTTATGATAGTTGTTAGTGAGTTATTTCTCTAACTATTCTCACCACTCTTTGTGTTAAGGTTCATACGATAGGCTGGAACTTCCTATTCTCATCTCTGTTTTCTCTGGATATTATTACAGTACTGTCTTTTATTTTTCTTAAACCACACAGCTGAATGAAACTATTATATGTCGACCTCTCTTCCTCTGACTCATTTCAATAAGCATGATAATCTCCATGCTCGTCCATGTATAGGCAAATTTTATGACTTAATATTTCTTAATAGCTGCATAATATTCCATTTTGTAGATGTACCACAATTTCTGTAGCAACTCACCTGTCGTCAGGCAGCTAGCCTGTTTATATATTCTGGCTATTCTAAATAGTATGGCAATAAACATATGAGTTTAGAGGATATTTTGTATTGTGTTTTTGAATTCCTAGGGTACATCGCTATGAGTGGTATTTCTGGATATATGGGATCTCAGTTTCTAGATTTATTTTTAATAGAATCCATTTTTTTCCTGAAAGGCTAGTTTAGATGGCATTCCAACTAGCAATGAATGAGAGTTTCTTTCTCCCTGTTTCCACGCACTTGTTGTTCTTGTTCTTTAAAATGTGTGACAATAACTAGGCATAAGATAATATTTCATTGTTGTTTTGATTTGCATTTTCCTGATGATTAGTGATGTGGATCTTATTTTTATGTGCTTCTTGGCCATCTGTTTATCTTCTTTGGGGATATGTCTCTTGTTCATTTCTTATCTTCATGTGTTTTGATAAGGTTAGAAATTTTTCTTTGCTAAATTCTGGTTTTTTTTTGTTTTTTTTTTTTTTTTTGGTTTTTGGGCCACACCCAGTAACGCTCAGGGGTTACTCCTGGCTATGTGCTCAGAAGTTGCTCCTGGCTTGGGGGACCATATGGGACACCGGGGGATCGAACCGCGGTCCGTCCAAGGTTAGCGCAGGCAAGGCAGGCACCTTACCTTTAGCGCCACCGCCCGGCCCCTTCTTTGCTAAATTCTGTCAGTACCTTACATATCTTAGATATTAGCCATTTTAATTATGTTAATTCTCCTAATCCATATACAGGATTTCCTTGTATTCTCTTATTTCCTAAAGCAGTGTTTCATAGATTTTGTTTGTAAAGGTCCTTTACCTCTTATTTAAGTTGACTCCAAAATATTTAAATTTCTGTGGTGCTCTTGAGAATGAGATTTTTTTTTTTTTTTTGGTTTTTGGGCCACACCCGGCAGTGCTCAGGGGTTACTCCTGGCTGTGTGCTCAGAAATAGTTCCTGGCAGGCACGGGGGACCATATGGGACACGGGGATTTGAACCAACCACCTTTGGTCCTGGATCGGCTGCTTGCAAGGCAAACACCGCTGTGCTTCTCTCCGGGGCCCGAGAATGAGATTTTTAATGTCCATTTCTTCTCTAACATTATGTTGTTGAGGAAGGCCATAGATTATTGTGTGTTAATTCTGTAGCCTAACAATTTGATACATGAATCTTGTTTATAGGAACATTTTGGTAGAGTCTTTTGGATTTTCTAAGTATATTATCATGTAATCTTTAAATCGTGAAAGATTGACTTCTTTCTTTTATATTTGTATGCCTTTATATCTTTTTCTTGTCTGAGTTTTATAGTAAGTACTTTCGGTATTGTGTTGGATAGGTGTGGTAACAGAGGACAGCCTTGCTCAGTGCATGATCTTAGGAGAAAGGCTTTTAGTTTATCACCATTGAGTATAAAACTTTCCATGGGCTAGTGTTAAATGGCCTTGACTATACTGAGAAAAGTTCGTTCCATTCCAATCTTGTTGAGAATTTTTTATGAATGGGTGTTGGATGCTATTAAATGCTTTCTCTGCAACAATGATATTATCATGTGGCTTTTATTTTTCTTGATATGGTGTATTATATTGCTGTGTTAATTGACTGGAATATGTTAAACTATCCTGGCATTCTGGAATGAATCATCATTGGTCCTGAAATAAAATTTTGTGGTAAGATGTTGTATCCTATATGCTAAAATTTTGTTGCGGATCTTTGCATCTGTGTTTATCAGGGATATTGGTCTGTAGTTTCCTTTGTGTGTGTGTGTGTGTGTGTGTGTGTGTGTGTGTGTGTGTGTGTGTGTGTGGAATCTCTCTAATTTTTTTTTCATGGTGATCTTAGCTTGATAAAAACTATTTGGGAGCGTTTCTATTTCTTTAATTTCCTGGAAAAGCCAGAAAAAGATTGGACATATATCATCTTGATAGATGTCAAGGAATTCGTTAGTGAATCCATATGGGCCTGAGCTTTTGATTTTGGAAAGACTTTTGTTTATCATTTTAGTTTTATCAATAGTGATGGGTCTGTTCATATTTGTTAGATCATCTTGGTTCAACCTTGGGGGGTTATATGAGTCTTAGAATATATCCATTTTATCCAGGTTCCCTTGTTTTGTAATGTAAAGAATTTCTTAAAGTAATTTGTGATTACCCTTTGAATTTATATATTATCTGTAGTAATCTCTGCCTTTTCCTTTCTAAATAGATGTACTAAGTTTCTCTCCCTTTATTTGTGAGTTTTGCTAGTGGTTTATCAATCTTGTTTATTTTTCAAAGAACCAACTCTTCCTTTCATTGATCTAATGGATTATTCTTTGGATTTTCTTTTCTTTTTTTTTATTAAATATATTTTTTATTTAAGTAACATGATCATATTTGGGTTACAGTCATAACCAGAACACCCCCCCCTTCACCAGTGCAACATTACCCCCTCACCCCTTCCCATCCCCTGCCTGTATTGGAGACAGGCTTTCTAATACAGTAATTTGTTTTTAAGTTCAGTAAGTTGTATTTTTTTCCTTAAAGGATAAGAGTAAAAAAATATAGTAAAGGTGTGATAGTGGCAATCGCCAATGTTTGCATAGGTCCAGAATAATGGAGAAAATGGAAAAAATAATCCTTGACCTGATTACAAAAAGACCTCACCCCAGAAGTTTATTGGCATAAGACAGACTCTGGGTTCCAGGCATACTAGTCTATCCAACTCCAGTCATTCTCAAGGTCCTGGTGAAACTTTTTCACACTTTAGCTATAGTTGGTATCAGACGTTTATATTTAAAGACTCTGGATTCTGTGCATTTCTTTCGTTGATGTCAGGCTGATGGGGAGCATCCTCTAGTTTCAGCATATCATTAAATGCAGAGCGATCTGCCCTGCATGCAGACTGTTGCTGAGTCGCCTGGGTGTTGGGAGTACTCTTTGGAGTAAGTCAATGCCAAAGCAGTGGTAGGTCTTCTCTGGTAGAGGCTTGGATCCTGGGAATGTTAAAGACAATTGTGGTTGTTTCCATAGTTCAGGTATGTGTGGGAGATGCCCATTCTTCTGAGGCCTGAGCCAAATCATTATGCCAATGTTCAGGGTAAAAGGCCTAATTACATTACCAAATTTGTGTTTCCATCTCTATTAGATAAGAACTTGTTTGCATATGTATTATTTTTCCATTTTAATGTGCCTATGCAAAAGAAAAGTAATGCCACAAGATATTGTTGGTGCATCTGGGGGCCAACGAATAAAGTTCAACATTTCCCGTAACTTGGTATTCTTTGGATTTTCTATTCATTAACTTCTGACTCTAAGATTGATTATTTCCTTCTATCTGCCTTTATTTTGGTCATTGTTGACACTTTCAAATTTTATAAGCTGTGCCAGTAAGTTATTTATGTAGGTTTCTTTCTTCCTGATGAGTGGTGCAAAGTTATAAATATTTCTGTTAATACCACATTTGCTGTGTCCACAAATTTTGATAATTTCTGTCTTCATTCTCATTACCTTTCAGAAATCTTTTGATTTCATCTTTGACCCACTGGTTATTCAGAGGATTTATTTTAAAATTCCTATACTGAGTTTTGCCCAGAATGATTCATGAGTACAAATACTCAAGCTGTCTCATAAACAAATATTTTTTTGATGTTACCTCCTAGTTAGTAATCAATATATAAGCTCCAACTTTCTTCCCCCTCCCCAACACCTGTGCATTATTTGACACATGTTCCAATTAAAAAGAAAAACAAACACATGCTCAACTTGGGCTGTCTCTGAAAATATTTAATTAACCTCTCTCAGAGATAAAAACAATATGCCTCCTGTTGATTAATGTATGAAATAGTTTGTTAATTTATTTTTATTTAAAATATATAAAATATGGGGCCGGGCGGTGGCGCTGGAGGTAAGGTGCCTGCCTTATCTGCGCTAGCCTAGGAGACGGACCGCGGTTCGATCCCCCGGCGTCCCATATGGTCCCCCAAGCCAGGAGCGACTTCTGAGCGCATAGCCAGGAGTAACCCCTGAGCGTTACCGGGTGTGGCCCAAAAACCAAAAAAAAAAAAAAAAAAAAAAAAAAAAAAAAATATATAAAATATATTCTCACTTTAAAACATTATATTATATATATTTTTATATTATTGTTACATTTAAAGAAAGTTATCTTAAAACTGAAAAAAACAGTGGATTTGCAATCCACTGTGGTCAAAATAAAAAATAAATTTAGGAAAAGTATGTGTAATGTTTTAAACAAACACATGATTATTGTACTGAAATAGTATTAATGTGTGTGTATGATTGGAACTTCATATATTTTATTTGCATGCATATACTTATATCAATATATGAGAAATTTACTTTCTATAATAATCAAGTTTAGCTTTGCTGCATGCTATTATTTCATTTTCAGACCCATTATTATTTTCCAGTATTAATACTTATTTCTCTACTTTTCAGTTACAAATCAAGAATTTTCAGTAAAGTTTTAAGAATAGTGTTACTTCTCATATGATGTCATGGCCATTGAAGTTTAATGCTTTTTCATTTTAATATACCATTTAGAAGACGAGAGTTCAGAGTGAGTTAAATCTGATTAGATATTTTTTGAACCTTTCAAAGTTATTTAACCTTTTAGTACTGTAGTTTCTTGGACAGTTAAATGTTCCCATTAGGGATTTTGTAAGAATTATATATTGTATCTGTGAAAAACACATAGTGTCATGTCAAAATGTTCATTGTAAAACTCCAAGGGAAGACAGGCAAGTATAGAAAAGGTGTCATAAACAGTAGTTGTTTTAACTACCATCAAAATTACTATTCAAACATTCTTCTCAGCTACTCACAGCCGGACAAAATATACAATACTTCCAGCAGAACATCTTTTAAGTTTTACTTAACAATATGATCAAACAGAAAAAATAAAAATGATTTTTATTAAATTTCTGGGCTGTTCTGAAAACTTAAAACAGTGGTTGAGGTGAGGGAGGGATTGTTCTCTAAAACTCAGAATTGTGACAGACGCCTTGCCTCCATGCTATCCCTCCTGGCCCCACTTTATTCCTTTAATTATTTCTTTTATTTAATCCTTTTTTTTCTTTTAAGAAACTCTTTTTTTTAGATATGTCTGAGCATATATATTTTTAGTTTTTGTCATGGGTCTGTTTTCTTCTCTCTCCACCCCCAAATCCACTAGCAATGTAATGTAGCACCACTCCTTCCTGCAAAGGCATATTAAAAATAGGGGAAATTTTATGTGTAAAAGCAAGCTATTATCTACTAGGGATAAGAACTTATACTTTTTTACAACACAGGGACATCTCCCACCCTGAATGTATGCTATGGGGAACCAACCTAGACTCCAGGGAAATAGGCACCGACCATCCAGCCTTGACTCCTGGATCCCAGACATAGAAACGACAGAGTTCTGCACAACAGCTCCAGGGACCAAGTCCCCTCCAGGGCATTCATAATGTTGCTCTGACTCCAACATACGCCAGTTCGCCAGTTCTAAATCAATAACCTGACAACGAGGAAATGGGAACAAATAGATCTAAGAGCAAGTTATCCTTCCTCACCAGCCAAGGATAAGACAAAATCATAAGACATGTCACCCTTTGATCTGTACAAAAACCAAGATTGCTATATACAGATGACTGGTTGTTACAACCAGGACTAGACAGTACGCATCCCGGGACCAACAACAACAACAACAACAACAAAAACTCTAACCTAGCTTTTGGCCTACAATCTGTTCAACAAACAAGATCTCCAATTCCAGAGGTCTGACTGAGACAATCACAAGTGAACTGGTCTTCCAGAAACATAACGAAAGACATTGTCCCAGGACCATACTAGGAGCAACATAATGACCAAGAACACCAACTACAGAAGATGAAGTAAAAAGACACTGAAGAAGCAGAAATGATAGAACCACAAAGAAAGCCTTCATCATAAGCTCCATTCCTTGAGCTGCACAGTCACCAAGATCTCTAGATACAGAGGACTGATTTTACCATCCATGACGAAGCAGAAGCACCAAGGGGAGAGTAAATGATCATGCAAGGAGTCTATAGTTAACCCCATGACAGTATACTTCAGGGATAGAGAAACCCTGTATTTCCTAGGCCAAGGGAATTGCCTCTATAATATCCCCAATAGTTACTGTGCTATGCAGGGGGAAAAAGAAAAAAAGAAAGAAAAAAAAGCACAAAATAATCATTTTTCCGCATATATATTTATTGATTGATTGATTGTTTTTTTTGACATCCTTATTTTGGTGTCGATATTAAAGTTGATGTCTCCTTTTTTATGTTATATTATCTTATCTTTCTCTCTCTTTTTGCACTCTGGCATGATTTGAATTCAGAACAGAGACTATTGTGTGGTGCTTCTATTTATTGCTGTAGGGCTCACTGATATTTAATTTGACATTTATTTTTGTATTGTAATGGTGTTTACCTTTTACATGTCCTCTCTCAAACTGAGGCTGATAGTCACTAGAAAGACTCTGCCCATTTTCAGCATTTTTTTTGTTTAATCTTTACCCCATTCTATTGCTTTTCTTTCCCTCAAACAAAACCACATAACTCGATTTATCTAGCTTAGCCTCTCAAATAGAGGGAGAAACAAGGGAGGGCACCAGGACCAAACAGATGTAGGATTACTGATAGTAAGCTAGACAAAGAGGGAACCACCTACTCTAGCAGCCTGGGGGGTAATGGTGGGGGATATGGGTTGCAGAAAGGGAAGGGGGGGAGGACAAATTTGGTGGTGGGTATTCTCCTGATTCAATGTTAATATGTACCTAAAATACTACTGTGAAAGATATGTAAGCCACTATGATCAAAATAAAAATTAAAAAAAAAAGACAACTCAGAATTGTGGAAGGGTTTTAGCAGCTAAACTGAGCCATAAAGTTTGAGAGAATAAGAGCTGAATGCAGCACATGAAATTAAAAAGACAACTCTAGATCAGCTAAATAACATAATATCTTATACATTTTATTGAGAAATACCAGATATTTCAATACTATGTAAATAAGATAATTAATATAAAAGTTTATCATCTTCTAGATAGAGCTTAATAAAGAAGCCAACAAATATAATACTAATCCAAATGCATAAATACTTGCAAAAATAATGTATTTAGATTGAAGCTCTAAATTATGAAATATTTTATAGACAATGGATTTTCAGAACAATATGGGTAGCTTTTTAGACTCTTTAAAACTCTCATTTGATTTTATATGCCTGTGTCACTTCCATATATCAACATACTTTTGTCATTATAAATTGCTGCAGACATAACAATTTGAAAGCAAATTATTAAAGTACAAATTGTTTTTATTATTGTTGTTGCTTTTATTTTTTGGGGGGAAGCAATGCTAAATAGTTTCTTCTGACCCTCCACTCAAGAATTACTCCTAGCAGGATTTGTGGGACGATATAGGGTGCCAAGATACAAACTTGAATCAGCTGCAAGCAATGTAAGGGCCCTAGCAATGAACTGTCACTCCAATATTTAAATACACAGCCATTTTGAATAACAGCAATATGACAAAACTAAGTTCTATGAGGGATTTTGGAAAGCAAAATGAGAGTGTAAAATGCAATAGTTGAGAACTAGTTCTAAATAAAGAACACCCAAGTAATTTAAATGAAGTGAAGCCTAAGAACCTGGGAAGAAAATCTGTTCTGAAGAGGTGATTATAAAAGTAAAAGTCTAACAGATAAGATAACAGTAGACTAAAAGAGCAAGCACTTTGAACATCAAAAGAAAAAAAAATTCAATAGGTTGAGAAACAGGAGAACACAATTGGCACTTACTTCAGGATAATGAGAAAGAAGGTCATGTTGCTTTGAGGAAAATAAGTCTAGTTTCTGAGAGTTGAATAAATTGAACAGGCGAAAGGGTGACGACAGGTCTTTACCTTGAAGGCTGTCTCCATAGTGCTGGCAAAAGGTAAATGAATTTGAAATAAAGATTGTGGCAGTGAGAATAATGAGTAAGTCTCAGCAATGTCCCAAGGGCAAAGTCACAAGATAGTGATGGACTGAATGACAAAGTCAAACGAGAGAGTGAGAAATCAAACATGATTTTATTCCTATGTCTTTCAGATGGTTACAATGCTAGTATGAGAAAGTTTCTTAGAAAAATATACTAAACTGGGGCTGAAGAGATAGCACAGCAGTAGGGTATTTGCCTTGCACCAGTCAATCCAGGACAAATGGTGGTTCAAATATCAGCAGCCCATAGGTCTCCTGAGCCTAGGAGCAATTTTGAGCACAGAGCCAGGAGTAACCACTGAACACTGCCAGATGTGACCCAAAACAACAAACAAAAATCAGAAAAATATACTAAACTGAAAGTTGTTTGGTTTGGTTTGCTTTAGTTTTTGGGCAACACCCAGTGATGTTCAGGGGTTACTCCTGGCTCTGCACTCAGAAATCATTCCTAGCTAGGAGGACCATATGGGATGTTGAGAGATTGAACCGCAGTCTGTCCTGGATCAGCTGTGTACAAGGCAAACACCCTACCACTGTGCCACCGCTCGAGCCCCTGAAAGTTGCTTTTGATAAGAGGCATATCTATCAGAATCTAAACTCTAGTGTCAGAGAAATGAGGACTCACATACATTTAGAACTTCTGAAAATGTGCATAAATAATCTAGAAAAATTAACATTTGAATGAAAATGTTATTGCTGAATAATTTAACATACAGGTGGTTGCTATAAAGAAAAACATTTATAATTATGCAAACTTCTAAACCAACAAACTTAAATTTATTATTATTACTATTTCTGTTATTTTGATTTGAGGAATACACACTGCTCTGGTCAGAACTCATTCCTAGCTTGCACTCAAATATCTCTTCTAGAGTGCTCAGGGAACAGATTACTCTGAGTTCTAGGGAGCAAATCCCAGTTTACTACTACAAGTCCAGCACCTACTCTGCTGTGAAAGCTATGTAGTCCCACATATTTTAGTTACTATCTATATGACCATCTTAGTGCTTTATATATAAAACTGTTTGTAATATGTATATATTAGGAAATGAAAGATTGCAGCAGGAAAAGTGATTGCCTTACATCTGATCAACACAGGTTAGCCCTCTGGCACTATATATGTTTCCCAGATCAAGCTCTTAGTTAGCATCATTGAGTGAGATACCAATACAATAAGAATAAATATTTGTTTACTATAGCCAGTATATATTTTCATATGAGAGATAATATGGAAGGCAGGGCACTTGTCTTACCTGTGGCAAATCTGGATTTGATTCCCTTGTATACCATATGGTCCTTCAAACCCAACCTGGAGTTATCTCTGAACACTCTAGATGATATAACCTCAAACAAACAAACAAAAAGGTTATAAAAATAAAGGAATACAGTGAATCTATTGGATATACTTTTCATTTCATTTAAATATTATTTTTATTTTTTATTTGTTTGCTTTTTTTGGGCCATACTCTATGACGTTCAGGGGTTACTCCTGGCTATGCACTCCAGCTTAGAACATACCGCGGTTCTATCCCCCCCGGTGTCCCATATAGTTCCCCAAATCAGGAGCGATTTCTGAGCTCATAGCCAGGAGTAACCCCTGAGTGTCACCGGGTGTGGCCAAAAAACCAAAAAAATAAAATTGCTCCTAGCTTGGGGGACCATATGGGATGATGGGGATAGAACCAAGGTCTGTCCTAGATAGCTCTGCCACCAATTGGAGTTTTTTTTTGAAAAATATCAGATAAAATCTTAAGACCCTACCTTAAGAATAACAGCTTTTATTTGGCTTCAATTTAGTAGACTTTTGTGAACCATTTTCTCCCATTGCTCCTTCACTCTAGCATGTATTAATATTTTTTCTGATTTACCTACCTACATTTCTGTCAGTCTCTGTCAGCTTTGAGTTTTTCTTAAGAACCTGATTGAAATAAGCAATACTTGATAATCTCAAGAAATTTTCTTCCCAGAGTTTTTCCATACTGAATTTCACATTTGAGCCATGAATAACTCTGAGGAATTTGTCCAATAGGACCTTGAGGCATTATTTTGTTTTTCAAAAATTATTTTCCATGAGGTCTCATGCATATTTTGTTAGTTTTGGGGGGAGTTTTTTATTTGATACCTCTCAAAACATATTTCTTTTTTTATTTTCTTAATTTAATTAATGTTAATGAAGAGGTCTTATATTGAAACATGATTTTCTGTTTTGATGATAAAAAGGCATAAGACAAAAGCCATCTGTATTCATAAATAGCCATGCTTTGACTCTGGAAAAAGATAAATGCATAAAATAACAACTGTCACATAAAAATAACAATAGAAATTATGTATGAGTTTGCTCTTTATTATACTTATTACTGCAGTTACCTTTAGCAGTTTTAATGTATATTTGATTTATTTATGCTTTATAAAATAGTTAAAAACTATACTGTTGATATGATTAGGTTACAAATAAAGTAAGATGTGGATTGGAATATAATACAGCAGCTAGGTGATTTGCCTTTCATGTTATTGACCTTATTTTATTCAGGCATCCCATATGATCTCGCAAGCACTGTCAGAAATATTTAATGAGCACAGAGCCAGGTGTAACCCTTGAGCATTTTCAGGTCTAGCAAATAATAATATTTTTAATAAAACAAAGTATGAAAAAATGTGCTAATTTTAATTTTATTTGGGGGCTGTTTTCAGATTTATTTATGGCTTACTCCGCGTTCATTTTTCTAAGATCACTCCTAGCAGGCTAGGGGGACTATATAGATTACTGCAAAACAAAAGCTTTACTATTATTCTAACACCAAAGACATTAAAAAAATGTAAAGGAAAGATAATTGAAGCTAAAGTCAAATTTTATAAAACATTTTGTTTTGTTTTGTTTTGGGGTCACACCCAACAGCACTCAGGGATTCCTCCTGGCTCCATGCTCAGAAATCGTTCCTGGTAGGCTTGGGAAACTATATGAGATGTCGGAATTCAAACCACCATCCTTCTACATGCAAGGTAAAAGCACCTTACCTCCTTGCTATCTTTCCAGCCCAAATTTTATAGAACTTTTATATAACATTTTTGAATGTCAACTGTAAGTAGAAAGATATATAAAAAAATTTTTTTGAAGAAAATAAACCTGGAATTTTATAGATATAATACAGAAATTATTTGATTTATACAAATGTTTATTAATGTTATATTCATTTCATTTACATAAAATAAATACACATATAATTTTCTACAATTACATCTGTAAGCAAAGAACTATAGGTACATTATTAAATAACCACTAATATAAATTAGGGTATCTGCCTCTACATTATATCATTGTATAATTCTATACTCAAGACTGATAACCTATCAGTTGAATCCGGTAATCTGTTATCCTGATTCATAATATTAGGTATAACCTCAAAAAATTGTGGTTGCCATTATATTATCTGATAAGCATGCATCAACATTAGAAAATTATCTCTCTTGGGCCTGGAGAGATAGCACAGCCGTGTTTGCCTTACAAGCAGCCGATCCAGGACCTAAGGTGGTTGGTTTGAATCCCGGTGTCCCATATGGTCCCTTGTGCCTGCCAGGAGCTATTTCTGAGCAGACAGCCAGGAGTAACCCCTGAGCACTGCCGGGTGTGGCCCAAAAACCAAAAAAAAAAAAAAAAATATCTCTTCTAAAATAATCTTTAAAACATAGAAATATTTATTAAAGATTTTGTAAAACCACCAAGGGGACATACCAGAGCATAATCCACTATATAACTTAAAAATGAAAAATTTTAAGTTATGATTAGTTTTATAGTTAATTTGCTATATAATTAATATATTATAATTAATGTAATTAATATTATTATGCAACCTCATATCCCCACACTTCATTGCTTTCCTGTTTACTCAGCCTTATTTATTGTTTTGTCTATTCTTTAGCTCTTTTTGTTCCAGTCATGTTTTCACCTTTATTTCTCTTCCATATTTTCTCTTCAACAGAAACAAAGCCCGCTTAATTATTAGAGTGTAATTGCCTCAATGATAACCCAGAGCCCCAAACCAAATGTTTTCAGTGTCAAGAGGAAGGTATAAGACCTAGCACAAAAAAAAAAAATCCAAGAAAATTACTTCTGTCACATTCTATTTGCCAAGCAAGACATTAACATCAACATGATTCAAGGCAAAGAGTAGCAAAATTCCATGTTTCGTGACTATAAAAGAAAAAATTAACTTACCAGGAAAAAAAGGTTTAAAAGTCTGATATTTAACTTTAATACAAGTCAACAAAAACTAGAAATAAATTAAACAAGTGCAGATTATTAAAATAAAAGTTGTCATTTTATAATATGAGCCAAATTATTTGCGTGTTTAATTAATTTTGGTTTTGATGCAATTTTATTGAATGTAAATTGCATTTAAAACATTATATGCCAATTAGGAGATGGCTTAAAGGGGTGGAATGCATATTTTACATGTGATGCCCTGGGTTCAATTTCTGACACTGCATGGTCACTCTATCATGGAAAAGAGTGGCTCTTAAAAACCAGCAGCAGTGGCAACTCTCTGCCCCAAAAAGTGGACATGTTTATAGTGTAAATTGTGATGAATTCAGCAATTTATACTGTGGTGGAAACTAAACGGTATGATGCAAACATACTCATCTCTTCTTCTTCTCTTCTTCTTCTTCTTCTTCTTCTTCTTCTTCTTCTTCTTCTTCTTCTTCTTCTTCTTCTTCTTCTTTCTTCTTCTTCTTCTTCTCCTCCTCCTCCTCCTCCTCCTTCTCCTCCTCCTCCTCCTCCTTCTCCTTCTCCTCCTCCTCCTCCTCCTCCTCCTCCTCCTCCTCCTCCTTCTCCTTCTCCTCCTCCTCCTCCTCCTCCTCCTCCTCCTCCTCCTCCTCCTCCTTCTCCTCCTCCTCCTCCTCCTCCTCCTCCTCCTTCTCCTCCTCCTCCTCCTCCTCCTCCTTCTCCTCCTCCTCCTCCTCCTCCTCCTCCTCCTCCTCCTTCTCCTTCTCCTTCTCCTTCTCCTTCTCCTTCTTCTTCTTCTTCTTCTTCTTCTTCTTCTTCTTCTTCTTCTTCTTCTTCTTCTTTCTTCTTCTTCTTTCTTCTTCTTTCTTCTTCTTCTTCTTCTCCTTCTCCTCCTCCTCCTCCTTCTCCTCCTCCTCCTCCTCCTCCTCCTCCTCCTCCTCCTCCTCCTCCTCCTCCTCCTCCTCCTCCTCCTCCTCCTCCTCCTCCTTCTACTTCTCCTTCTTCTTCTTCTTCTTCTTCTTCTTCTTCTTCTTCTTCTTCTTCTTCTTCTTCTTCTTCTTCTTCTTCTTCTTTTGGTTTTAGGACTACACCCAGGGGTTACTCCTGGCTATGCACTCAGGAATCACTCCTGGGAGGACCATATGGGATGCTGGGGGATCGAACCACGGCCCATACTAGGCTAGTGTGGGCAAGGCAGATGCCTTACCGCTTGCACCACACTCTAGGCCCATACTCATCTCTTCTGAAAATTCCTTTTGACATACTATTTCTTTATTAATATTTTAGAATAGGACTATTCAACATGAAATATCCTTTAGAAAAAATGTAAGTGTACAACAGTCTCGTAAAATTATATTTTATGACTCATCAATCTCTGTCTTACTCATTCATAATGAAAGCACACACATGTATCAATAGTATCAATAAATCTTTATTCTCTTTCTCCACATCTCCTAAAAAGTACTATTTTGCTCACTGCTTATATGTATTTCTCTATATTGAATTGATATAAGTGGTATTTTATATTATTTAATGTACTGTAATTTCCTCTAGGATAATGTAATAATATATAGTTCATAAAATAACAAAGTTTTAAATGGTAAAAAATAATAAAGGCAAACATAGGAAATGTCTTTTGGGAAATTTTCTTAATTTGGTTTGTCCAGTATAAACTTAATGTTAACCATATATAAGTATAATATTTCTAGTAATGTTAGAAAAAAAGAAAATGAAAATTACTCTTTTTTTTTGGTCAACATAAAAATATTTTACCCTAATCAGTATCCTGACTTCAGTGTTGTGAGACAATAGTCAGTCAGTTAAAGCATTTTCAAATTTTGAATTAAAGAAACTGAGTTAATTAAGGCATGATAGCTTTAGGAGGTTATTACATGATTCCTCTATATAACGTACTTCAGTGGATCACCAAGATCTTTGGAATAAAGTAATTAGCAAGACTTAAATATAAGGGTTTTGCTCCTGCCTTCCATTTTTTCTCTAACCACACTTTCTCTTTGTTCTATCTTACTCTTTGAAATCCTTTTACGTTAAGGATTATTTTTCAAATTTTCACAAGTCTGAAGCCTTCAGATTTTGCAATTGTCTGTTAAAAATCTTCAACTTTGTTCCTTGCTCACTTTTCTCCAGATTGAAATATGAAATCTCTCTCTCCCTCTTCCTCTCTCTCACCTCTGTCTTTTTTAAAGGCACTTTCCTTTCATATACATACCATACACATATACATATTCATACATGCAAATACACACACTTGACTTTATGGTGAAGTTTGAAATACCAGAAAGAGCAAGCTGTACGCTGTGTCTTCCCCTAGTAGAAATAAAATAAAGTTAATGTTTTCATTTATTTCTGATTACACAAATGTCATCTTGTCAGTGATTTATTTTAAATTGTCATTTAAAATTGTAAGTTTTGTTGCATTTGTAAAATTAGTTCTCTGATATATTACTCTATAGAATTTATCATATATGTGCAAATAGTGGCCTGTTTTATGTCTACTCAGTAGCAGAAAAGCTCACATAATGACTTGAATTCTTGTTCCCTTTGTAGGCATATACTCATTAGTATGAATAGTAATAGCTATATTCTACAGTCAGTACTATTGCTAATTTACTCAGTTTTAAGCGCTAACTGTGTAATTTGAAAAAAAGCATATGCTAAAATTATTTTTCTTTTGACTTATATACAATAAAATTTAGCATATATTCAATGATTGGTTGTTGTATACAGAAATAAATCTATTACAACTTAAAGAGCATATAGAAAACATGAAAAGCAAATAAATCTCTTTTTTAATTAAATTTTTACTTTCTCATTGCTTTATATAAACAATCTTAAATATATAATTATTACAAAATATGGAGCCGGCAATGTAGCGCAAGAGGTAAGGTGTCTGCTTTGCAAGCGCTAGCCAAGGAAGGACCGAGGTTCGATTCCCCGGCGTCCCATATGGTCCCCCCAAGCCAGGGGCAATTTCTGAGTGCTTAGCCAGGAGTAACCCTTGAGCATCAAATGAGTGTGTCCCAAAAAACAAAAAAAAATACATACATTGATTCATAGATAAATTCATAAAACTTTCAGGTGTGTTTTTATTGCATATTGTATATTGACAAATTCTTTACTGAGGAAAATATGTGAATTACTTCAATGCAAAAATAATACTTAAAAGTCAGAGTCAGAAATGAACACTAGAGAAAAATGAGTACACTAAGAAAAGTAGAATGGATATATACTTTTTAATAATAATATTTTATATAATTAATTACTCTATAATCATTTAGATAGTATAGTTATCATAGTTTTAATATTTATGTCATTGATTATCATACCTTACCTTCCAAACTGCCCAAGGTTTGGCATTGAGGTCTTTATGTTACTGCAGTCTACATAATTATTTGACTCCTGTATCCCTACCTTACTAGATATTCTCCATTTTGTAATCTAGAGACAAGGGCTTTTTTCATTTAATATTATCTTTCAATGCATTGTTTTTCTAAATACTAGTGAGAACATCTATTCTGACTTGTGATCACTTTACTTCTCATTAAACTTTTTTGGCTATTTTACTGTATTCAGCTATTGAACTACACTCTGCAATTGACATACATGTGGCTATATCTTTTCAAATTAATAGAGGCCAAAAGGAGGAATTTCAAGGTCATTTGAGAGTTTTAGTCTTACACTTCTGAGAGAAATCCATGTGTTCCACAATGACTGAGTTATAGTTCATTATGACAGTGAATGAGCTTTCTTTTTCACCATGTCCTTGCCAGTTATTGTTTAGTTTTTTTTAATTATCTTTATTTAAACATCATGATTAAAATATGATTGCAGTTGTATGATAACAGTCATATAAAAACACCCCCCTTCACCAGTGCAAGATTCCTACCACTAGTTTCCCAGATCTCCCTCCTCCCCACTCCACCCACACTTGTACTCAAGACAGACTTTCTATTTTCTTCATTCATTCACATTGTTATGATAGTTTTCAGGGTAGTTATTTCTCTAACTGCACTCATCACTCTATGTGTTGAGCTTCATGTCATGAGCTGCATCTATATGGGAAGATGGGGGGAAATAAGGGTTGGGACTGAGGCAGTAAAAGATTAGATATGAGCTTTGTAGGGCAGCAGTATCAAGGTCACAATACAAGTTGGATATTATGCATATATAAACTATATGCATACAATACTGTCAATAGGAGACCAAGGAGAAAAAATTTCCAGTGACTGTCCCAACATAAACCAGTGCTAGAACGACCCACCCTCCTCCCAAAGTGCATTCCCATTACTGTAGGGAGAGGTAGGAGGAAAGCCTGATGATCCCTAGGAAGGCCTGGAGTCCAGAGGAAAACGAGAGGGACATATGGGGGCCTGCCAAGCATCCTAGCACTCCCCAGGCTAGGGAGAAGGCCTCCGGCATGGGGACTCCCCAAACCCCATACCTGGGAAGAGCTGGCCTCCAGAATCAAAGGGGAAACTGGAAGTCAGATATTTGCCCACCCTCCTCTTCATGCACCTCCTCCTAGAAAATGGACGGAGGACGGAAGCCTGAGGACCCCTAAGAATCCACCTGAACCTACTTCTGGTCATCTGAGCTGGCACCCAGGGAGGGCCTGGAGTCCAGGGAAAAAAGAGGGAGATGGCTGGGGGCCTGCCAAGCCTCCCAGCACTCACCAGTCTAGGGATAAGGCCTCCTTATGGGACCTCCCCATACTCCATACCTGACATGAGCTGGCCTCCAGAATCAAAGAGGAAACCGGAAGCCAGATATCTGGCCACCCTCCCCCCCATGCACCTCCCCCCTGGAGTACGAAGGGAGGGGAGAAGCCTGAGGACCCCAAAGAGTCCACCTGAACCCACTTCTGGCCATCTGAGCTGGCACCCAGGGAAGGCCTGGAGTCAGGGGAAAAAGACAAGGATGGCTGGGGGCCTTCCAAGCCTCCCAGCACTCCCCAGGCTAGGGAGAGGGCCTCCGGCATGGGACCTCCTCAAACCCCATACCTCTTGCCAGTTATTGTTACCTTATCAGATGTAAAACATTCTCACTAATATGAAGTTATATTGTATTTTATTTTGTATTTTATTTTCATCACTTTGATTTGTGCTTCCTTGATAATAATTAAAAATAAGTACTTTTCCATATGATTATTGGATATTTAGATGTTCTTTTTATGTAAATGTCTCTTCATTTATTTGCCCAGTTATTTGGTATATTTTAGTTCTTCTTGTTACTGAGCTTTGGGAGTATGGTCATATTCTTAAATTGTGTGTGGAGTCAAGTAATCAAAACGATATTAAAGTTTTATGAATGAACTATAACTGTTGAAATATGTCTATATGTATGATAAAAATGTTTCCAAGTTCATTCAAAAGCTATTGATATTTAAATATTATGAACAATATAAATATGGTATCAATAACATTGCTTAATGTAATATTTAATACTCAAATGGCAAGAATCTGGAAACAGCTCAAAATGTTAGAAACTGAAAACTATACAAAGAAACTACATTTTAAAAAAGGACTACAGTATATAGGCACAATTGAATACTATTCAGTGAAAAGTTAAATACAATTTTCAGCTGTGTAAATGGATCTAGAGAGTTTCATGCTGACTAAAGTTAGTTAGAAGAATGACAGGTGAAAATGTGGAATATTAAAGCAAGGAAAGCAATAACAAAGGGTTAAATGAGAACTTAGTATGAAAACCTGAGACACTGAGATCTGGTCTATAGAACTGAACTTACCTTGGCAGGGCAAAGTTATCTATATTATAGAAGACACTGAGACAACGGAAGTAAGCAAAGTTTCTGGTCAATAGTATAATGTTACAACATTGTATGCATGAAACTCTATCATGAACACTACCACATCCTGGTGCTTTAAAAAAATAAAAATAAAACAAATAAGAAATACATGGTTTATCTCCCTATAAACACCTTGTTTATTCTTCTATATTTATTGTAAATATGATTATTGATG